>NC_092376.1:21962674-22263841 GCF_030028105.1 Mobula birostris | reverse complement strand
TTTGCATCCTATCAATGTCCCGCTCTAACCTCTGACAGCCCTCCACACTATCCACAACACCTCCAACCTTTATGTCATCAGCAAATTTACTAACCCATCCCTCCACCTCCCCTTCCAGGTCATTTATAAAAATCACAAAGAGAAGGGGTCCCAGAACAGTTCCCTGAGGCACTCCACTGGTCACCGACCTCCATGCAGAATATGACCTGTCTGCAACCACTCTTTGCCTTCCATGGGCAAGCCAATTCTGGATCCACAAAGCAAGGTTCCCTTGGATCCCATGCCACCTTACTTTCTCAATAAGCCTTGCATGGTGTACCTTATCAAATGCCTTGCTGAAATCCATATACACTACACCTACTGCTCTACCTTCATCAATATGTTTAGTCACATGCTCAAAAATTCAATCAGGCTCGTAAGGCACGACCTGCCTTTGACAAGGCCATGCTGACTATTCCTAATTATATATGCCTCTCCAAATGTTCATAAATCCTGCCTCTCAGGATCTTCTCCATCAACTTACCAACTACTGAAGTAAGAATCACTGGTCTATGATTTCCTGGGCTATCTCTACTCCCTTTCTTGAATAAGGGAACAACATCTGCCACCCTCCAATCCTCTGGAACCTCTCCCGTCCCCATTAATGTTGCAAAGATCATTTCCAGAGGCTCAGCAAGTGGTGGTCATCATGATAGGTAGACCATCACCTTTACCTTAATGCCCTCTAGGAATTGGCAGTTTGGTCCATTTAGTGTATTGAGAAGCCCCCAGGTCTTCTCAATGTATCTGGCTTGTCCAGATAGAGCTATGACTCCATGAAACACAGAACGCAGCAATCCCTTATTTCCCTCCAATACATCAATCTTGCACTTAGGTCCTCAGTCTTGTTCCCCAGAGACTGTACATGTGCTAACAAGATGCTGGATAGGGGAAGTTTCATACCCCACTGTTATAGTCTGGCTTGGAATCCACCCTCCTCCCTCTCTTCTGGCCATTGTGATGTGCCTGTATCTGCTTAAAGGTACTATGCCTACACTCCTGAGAGGTAAGTTCACCAAGTCATTCAGATGACTGAAAAATCACTAGTTCATTAAGCCAGTTTAAAAGTATGTTACTTAAAGGGAAAATACAGGCTGCCAATTGCAGTTATAGCCATTCAGAAGAGATATATCTGGAAGTTTTGCGTTCAGTCTGCAAGACGTCGCTGTGAGTCTCTAGCACCATTTTGTAAATCAATTATTCTGCTTTCTTTCATGCCCAATTTCAAGGTTCAAGACTCAAGACTGTTGATTTTCATTCTTCAAAGTAAAAGAGAATGAAATGATTGTTACTCTAGATCCGATGCAACATATAAAAAACACAATAGGCATAAAGAACACATTAAAGACACAATAAATATAAATACATAAGATTAGCTTATCTACATGAAGTGGCACTAGGTACAGGAGTATCTGTACATAAAGTGACTCTTCAGGAAATGATAAAACAATGCTTGTGGGGGTTGCGGTGGGGTGTGTTGATCGGCCCAATGGCTTGGGGGAAGACACTGTTTCTGAGTCTTGTGGACCTGGCGTAGATGCTGCATAGCCTCTCCCTTGATGGGGTTGGGACAACAGTCCATGAGCTGGACCGGTGTGGGATCCTTCACAATGTTGCTGGCCTTCCTCTGGCACTTTTCTATATATGTGTATATGATGCAGGTAGGCTGGTACCAGTGGTGCATTGGACAGATTTAGCTTTCAGTTGTAGCTCTCTCCTGTAGATGATTTAAGTTTCCAAACCAATAATCATATTGGGATCTATTTAAGATAAATATGGGACTGTTGACTAAGACTGGCTCAATATTCAGTCCTGAATCCATCATGGCCTGAGTGTTGTAACCTTTCATCTCCATTGAGAGGGTAGGTATGGCCATAGTTATCTTAAGGTAAAAAGGGAAGAGGGTGACTTACTGAAAATGTGTAATTAGAGCAAGGCTCACTGGAAATACATGGAGGTACACCACGGTCCTTTTGCAAGATTGCTGACAAACATTCTGTATGCTTGCAGTGTTTATTTTTAGACCAGTATTTTGAATGTGAATGTATGAGTGTTTGCTGCTAGATAATTTTATTTCTTACACTCTGCACCAACTCTAGCCTACAGGCACAATACTTGCTGCTTATGCCACATGTCATTTCATATTCCATCAACTCATAATGTTTTAGATCTAATGTTAGATCCTCTGGTCTGTTCAAATTGGACTCAATTAGCTGGATAAGAGAGTGAAAGAAAAATTCCTGAGCACCAGAAATGAGAGTAAGTAATAGACACTGATAACTTGTGCTTTTCCTCTGTGAACTCTAGGGTTCAGATGGAGAATCTTATTAATTTGTTACTTGGAGAAACAGTGCGGAACGAGCTCTTACCACGAGCCACGCCACCCAGCAACCCAATATTTAACCTGAACCAAATCACAGGACAATATACAATGACCAATTAACCTACTAATTGGTGTAATCTGTGGACTGTGAGAGGAAACTGAGCACCCTAGGGAAACCCATGCGGTCATGGGGAGAACATTCAATGTCTTTACACATGCTGCCAGAACTCCAGGACGCCTCCAGTTGTAATAGTGTCATGCTAACCACTATAACACCCTATCTAGCTGAGGTGTATATGGTTTAGGAGCACTCTAACCAATAGCGGAAATATATTCTCACTAGGTATGACTTTACTCCGTTACCACTTCAGCTCTGATTTAACCCTTGATGTACAATTTAGTTTGCATTAGCTCTTGATTCCCCAACCCTGCAAAAGAGATTGTATGCTTTCACTCTATGCCTCTCATGCCACCAATGAAAAAAAGTCCCAGCATGCTCAACCTCTCTCCATTACTCAGTGCCTCAAGCCCTGGCAACACCCTCATAATCCTATCTGCACTCTTTCCAGCTTAGTAGCATCTTTCCTATAGAATGGTGTCCAAAAAAAATGAATGCAATATTTCAAATAGAGCCTCGCTATTGTCTTGTACAATTGCAACATAATATCCCAAGCATTTCCAATGGTTTTTAAATGTAGCTGAATGTCAGACACATTCAGAATCTTTCAGACATTGACGGCACCAGCTGAGGCAGAGGACATTCCTTAACGGTGAGGGATGCGCCCTTCACATGTTACCTTAATCACTAGCTTAGCATTGTGTGGGCACGTGGCCAAGTGGTTAAGGCATTGGACTAGCGACCTGAAGTTCGTGAGCTCGAGCCCCAGCCGAGGGAACGTGTTGTGTCCTTGAGCAAGGCACTTAATCACACATTGCTCTGCGACAACACTGCTGCCAAGCTGTATGGGTCCTAATGCCCTTCCCTTGGACAACATTGGTGTTGTGGAGAGGGGAGACTTGCAGCATGGGCAACTGCTGGTCTTCCATACAACCTTGCCCAGGCCTGTGCCCTGGAGAGTGAAGACTTTCCAGGCGCAGATCCATGGTCTCACAAGACTAACAGATGCCTAAAAAAAAGCTTTGCATTGGGTAAAAAAAAATCTATGGCTTTAGCATGAGGGGAAGGAGAAGAAATTAAAGCTTTGCTATATTTGAGCTCAAAGTAAACGTTTGCACCTTAAAATTATCCAACTCCTTAATGTAATGTAGAGATAAAGTACAAAATTAAGCAAGTTTAACAAAGGGAAACTTACTAATTTAAGAATTAACTAACTTTGCGACCAGGGTACATGCACGGTGTTACAAATATCTTCACCCTCTATGTAGCAGTTCTTTAAGTTTACCATACATCCCACCCCTTTGATAATTTTCTCAGAAAATTCCTTTATTTTATCTGCTATTGTTTTCAGAATGCAGTGGGATTGCGGTGAAGATCAAAACCCACACTCCTGCAACTCAAACCACAAGAGATCTGGTAGTCAGCATTAAATATAAACAGTTTTATAAATTATTAACACAGGAACTAATAAAGATATTTAATGTTATCTGCTGGTCTATGGTTATTACTTAAAAATTTTAAATTTTCACAATTATTTAATACAAAGGAACTGACAAAGGCTACACCGGTTACTACTCCTCTACCCTCACCCCCATTCATCATTTGCAATGTTAACATTCATTTTAAGAGGTCTAGAATACAAGAGCAGGGATGTGATGCTGAGGCTTTATAAGGCACTAGTGAGCAGTTTTGTGAACAGTTTCGGGCTCCTCATCTAAGAAAAGATGTGCTGGCATTGGAGAGAGTTCAGAGGCAGTTCACAAGGATGATTCCAGGAATGAACGTGTTATCATATGAGGAACGTTTGATAGCTCTGGGTCTGTACTCACTGGAATTTAGAAGGATGAGGAGGGATCTCATTAAAACATCTTGAATGTTGAAATACCTAGATAGAGTAGATACGGAAAGGATGTTTCCCATGGTGGGAGAGTCTAAGACAAAAGGGCCCAGCCTCAGGATAGAGGAGCATACATTTAAAACAGAGATGTGGAGAAATTTCTTTAGCCAGAGGTTGGTGAATTTGTGCAATTTATTACCACAGGCAGCTGTGGAGGCCAGATTGTTAAGTGTATTTAAGGCAGAGCTTGATAGGTTCTTGGTTAGACATGGCATCAAACGTTATGGGGAGAAGGCTGGGGTATGGGGCTGAGGAGGGGAAAAAAGAATCAGCCATGATTGAATGGCGAAGCAGACTCGACGGGCCAAATTGCCGAATTCTCCTCCTATGTCTTATGTTCTTATGGTCTTATTTCATGCAAAGAAGTGACATTTCATCTCTGCGAGTTTGTCAGGATCACCTACTGTATAAGGTGCTCTCAGTGTGGGAGACCCCATCATAGACTGTGGGACGCTTTGCTGAGCATCTTCACTCCATTCACCATAAAAGGCTGGATTTCTGGATGTCCATCCATTCCAATTCGACTTCCCATTGCCGTTCCAACATGTTAGTCTATGGCTTCTTCTCCTGTTGTATTGAGGCCACTCTCAGGTTAGAGGAGCAATGCCTCGTATTCCATCTTGGTAGCCTTGAACCTGCAAGCATGAACATCGATTTCCCCAAATTCTGGTAATCTCTCCACCTCCCCCTCCTCTCATCTTCCATTCCTTATTCTGGTTTTCCTATCACCCTTTCTCTTATCCTCACATGCCCATCACCTCCCTCTTGTCATGGTTTGTGCAGCAGACTTGATGGGCCAAATGGCCTAATTCTGCTCCTATGAGTTATGGTCTTATGGTGCTCCTTCCCCTTCCTTATCTTCCATGATCCATTGCCCTTGTGTATTAGATTTCTTTTTCTTTACCTTTTTCAATCTATTACCTCCCCCACCCACCCACCTTTCCCCTCAGCTGGTCTCACCTATCACTTACCAACTTGTACTCCTTCCCCTCCACCTACCTTCTTATAATGGCTTCTGTCTGCTTCCTTTCCAGTCCTGATGAAGGGCCTTGCTGATTTCTCCCAGCATTTTGTGTGTGTTGCTCTGGATTTCCAGCATCTGCAGAATCTCTAGTGTCTGTTTTTGATATTCAAACATTGTGAACATGTAATAAAAAGGGTATTGTTTTCTTTTATTCATTTACCAGTTTCTTTTCAGAGGAACAAGGTTCCAGTAAAAGCATTGAACTTAGGAAGCAAATCCTTGAAAATAATAGTATGAACTGCTGACAATTTCTATTGGGGCAGAAGACACAGTTTAAACAAAGAGATTTCTGCCTTTCTAAGACCAGCAGCTGTTAGATGAGTAATGGACCTGTGAGAAAAAAATAAATATTCTGGAAGAATTTGCATTTATCAGCAGCTTTGGTACTGTAAAACATAGAAAGGCACATCAGAGGATTGTTGTCAATCAGGATTTACCAGAGAGGGCAAAGTTATATTGGATAATATTAGATAGAAACATAGAAACATAGAAAACCTACAGCACAATACAGGCCCTTTGGCCCACAAAGTTGTGCCGAACATGTCCCTACCTTAGAAATTACTAGGCTTACCCATAGCCCTCTATTTTTCTAAGCTCCATGTACCTATCCAAAAGTCTCTTAAAAGACCCTATTGTATCCGCCTCCACCACCGCCGCTGGCAGCCTATTCCACACACTTACCACTCTCTGCGTCAAAAACTTACCTCTGACATCTCCTCTGTACCTAATTCCAAGCACCTTAAAACTGTGTCCTTTTGTGATAACCATTTCAGCCCTGGGAAAAGTCCTCTGACTATCCACACGATCAATGCCTCTCATCATCTTACACACTTCTGTCAGGTCACCCCTCGTCCTCTGTCGCTCCAAGGTGAAAAGGCCAAGTTCACTCAACCTGTTTTCGTAAGGCATGCTCCCCAATCCAGGCAACATCCTTGTAAATCTCCTCTGCACCCTTTCCATAGCTTTCACATCCTTCCTGTAGTGAGGCGACCAGAAATGAACACAGTACTCCAAGTGGGGTGTGACCAGAGCCCTATATAGCTGCAACATTACCTCTCGGCTCCTAAATTCAATTCCATGATTAATGAAGGCCAATACACCGTATGCCTTCTTAACCACAGAGTTGACTTGCGCAGCTGCTTTGAGCGTCCTGTGGACTCGGACCCCAAGATCCCTCTGATCCTCCGCACTGCCAAGAGTCTTACCATTAATACTATATTCTGCCATCATATTTGACCTACAGAAATGAACCACTTCACACATCTGGGTTGAACTCCATCTGTCACTTCTCAGCCCAGTTTTGCATCCTATCACTGTCCTGCTGTAACCTCTGACAGCCCTCCACACTATCCACAACACCTCCAACCTTTGTGTCATCAGCAAACTTACTAACCCATCCCTCCACTTCCTCATCCAGGTCATTTATAAAATTCATGAAGAGTAAGGGTCCCAGAACAGATCCCTGAGGCACACCACTGGTCACTGACCTCCATGCAGAATATGACCCGTCTACAACCCCTCTTTGCCTTCTGTGGGCAAGCCAGTTCTGGATCCACAAAGCAATGTCCCCTTGGATCCCATGCCTCCTTACTTTCTCAATTAGCCTTGCATGGGGTACCTTATCAAATGCCTTGCTGAAATCCATATACACTACATCTACTGCTCTTCCTTCATCAATGTGTTTAGTCACATCCTCAAAATGATGGGTGTCACCACAGTGCTGCAACTAGTTGAGCCACTACCTCACTGTCTCAACACCCAGGTTCAATCCTGACCTCCAATTCTGCATGTGTGGTGTTCACCTTCTTTTCATGGTCATGTGGGTTTCCTCCTGGTGCTCCAGTTTTCTCACATCCCAAAAATGTGTGTGTTGGTAGGTTCGTAAACCACAATAGTAATTGACCCTTGTTCACAGGATGAGTGATAAATCTGAGGGGAAGTTGATGGGTATGAGAGGAAAATAAAATGTGATTAGGCTGATGATGATGATGATGGCATCCGTCTGTCTCGAAGGACAATGGATGGCAGCACTGGAGTGACCTCTCCAGGGAAGGAGCATGGGTGGAAGGTATGGAGATCCTGGGATCCCCAGTCATCAACATTCCCCTTTCAGCCTCACTGGTGTAGTCCGAAGGAAATTGAAGCAATACGTTTGGCACCAGCTTGGCTGCAGGAGCTGCCAGAAGAATGTTTAGTGACATCCAGTCGCCTTCAGGGCTCCACTCCGGATTTTCTGTCTGGGTTTACTCCCGTAGCCTTCGTCTCTCCCAAAGGTGCCCACAAGCAGTGGGGCTATTTACCCATAGCTGGGGATCTGGTTCATGAGCACCAGGGCGTGTCCGCATGCTGGTGGGCCTGCGTGCTACGTGTTCAGGGGCCAGACCTCCTCCCCGTCCTCTGTAGTTCAGCCTGAGTCTGTAGTTCAGTTTCCTTGTGTCGCCAGCGAGGAGGTACTACATGAGGCTTGCTGTTGGAGAGGCTATGTACTGGCAGGGGAGACTTACACATTCATTCTCCTTTTTGTGAGACTGCTAGCCAGCGGTGGAAGCTGAAAGCGCGAGTGGCAAGCATTACCCATTACTCTACCACGCTAGACACATCACAACAACCATTTGACACATAGATTAGGCCAGGATTGGTGTAGGTGGGTGCTCGATGACTTGGGCATGGACTTTGTAGAAAAAAGGACCCGTTTCCATGTTTTATAATCAAATCTATGGCAATTTTGTTCAAAAATGTTTATTTTAAGAAGCCACTAAATTGAGGATGGAAAGGTGAAGTGAGGTAGAGACTCAGCGAGATTTTTTAAAATTAGCTTTGTTTGTCACATGTACGTCGAAACATCAAAGTATAGAGTGAAATGAATTGCTTGTATCAACTCAAATCAGTAAGGGTTTTGTTGGATATGCCCACAATTTACTAACCTGCCCATATATCGTTGGAATGTGAGAGGAAACCATAAAACCTGGAACAAACCCACAGGGAGAACATACAAACTCCTTCAGGCAGTGAGGAGAATTGAGGCCCAGCTGGTGATCACTGGCACTGTAATAGTGTTACGCTAACCATTACACTAACGTGCTGAGGGAATTACTTTGCACTTAAAGAAAGCAGTCAGTGGTGAAGTAAATAAAATGAAGATAACAAGGTGTAGGTTTTCACAAATAAAATGGCATGAGGCATTTTATGTTTAAGTAAAACCGTAACAACTCATTTATTGTACTTCAAAACCTGAACACAAAACATAGTAACCAAACTTCATTACGTCAGACCAGTCTCTTAACCCCTACTCAATGTCAGTGTGGGCATGTGGCCAAGTGGTTAAGGCATTGGACTAGCGACCTGAAGGTCATGAGTTCGAGCCCCAGCCGAGGGAACATGTTGTGTCCTTGAGCAAGGCACTCAATCACACATTGCTCTACGACAACACTAGTGCCAAGCTGTATGGGTCCTAATGCCCTTCCCTTGGACAACATTGGTGTCGTGGAGAGGGGAAACTTGCAGCATGGGCAACTGCTGGTCTTCCATACAACCTTGCCCAGGCCTGCGCCCTGGAGAGTGAAGATCCATGGTTGCAAGACTAACGGATGCCTTAAAGCTCAATGTCAGCGGCATATGAATTATGTGTGTTTACGTTACCCTGCACAGCCTCCCCTAGGCTCGGATCCTTTGCCCCATGGGTGGAGGAACAGCAGGTGCCTCTGGCTTATCCATGACATGCTTATAGACATATCGTGATGGCAGGTGCATAGTAGCAGAATCTTGGTGGGCCGGATTAATGTGATCTACCAAAATACACGCGAGTTTACCCCTCTTATTTATGATGATACCGTAATGGTGTGATGTGTCTGAAATGAACTGTGGACTGCGATCAGAGGAAATATCAAGATGGGGTGCCAAACTGAGCAACCCAGGTGCTGATGAACGCCCGAGCCATGTCTGCTGCTGTCAGCAATGCTAGAGGGTCGGCCTTTGGCCGCCTGGTGGCACGGTCCACCATAGTAAGCAGGTGCGTGAGTCGAAAGCAGTTCATCTCCAGTTTCAGGCATGATGGGTGAGGGTGACTGGTTGAGCCATCACACAGGAGAGAAACCCCAGCCTCCCCAAAATTAATGTTAACCAACCGCAAGCCTGTGACTGCTGTTCAGTGAGCCTGGATCTCTGGGTCCGTAGCTTGGGTCGTCTGCCAAGCTGGCATTTAGCATAGTCATCCCTTATGTGTGCGGCCTCGAAGGCTGGCCATAAAAGGCAATCTCCATGGCATTATTTTTCCACTTGGTATGTTGCATGTCAGTTGTGAACTTGGCTATCTAGTTCAGGTGGCATGGCTGCTATGCTGACTAAGCGTTTGATATTTTGGCCATCACGTGCACGAGGGTTTGTGGTCAATGAATGCTGTGAAATGGCGACCCTGTAGAAGAAATCGAAAATGGGGACCAGCCAGATAGAGATCGAGAAGCTCATGCTCAAGCATGCTGTACTTTCTTTCAGGGGAACGGAGCTGCCGGCTGAAAAAGTCAAAAGGCTGCCACACACCTCCAACCAGCTATTCGTGCACATCACCCACAGCACAGCCTAAAGTGTCAGTAGTAATTGCTATGGGTGCATTGGGGAGTGGGTGCACAAATATGGTTGCTTTGGAAAGAGCTTGTTTGGAGTCATCAAATGTCCTGGTTATGTCCACTGACCAGTCAAGTTGAAGATTAGGGGTATTGCCGTTAAGTGCACTCTGCAGGGGGAATATAAGTTCAGCAGCTCAGTGAATGAAGCAGTGATAGAAATTCACCGTGTGTAAAAACTCCTGTAGTTTTTTTGTAGTGCAGTGCAGTCAAAAATCCATAATAGAGGCTACTATTGATGGGCGGGGTTGCACAACTTCTGCGGAGATACGATGGCTGAGAAAGTCAATGGTTGACAACCCAAGCTGGCATTTAGCAGGGTTAATAATCAACCTACATTGGCTTTGGCACTGGAAAAGTGTGCGAAGATGAGATACGTGTTTGGATTTGGATGTACTGGTGAAAAATATGTCATCCACGTTAACAAAAAGGAAGTGTAAGTCTTTTACTAAAGAGTCTATCAGCCGTTGGAAAGTCTGTGCTGCATTTTTCAGCCCGAACAGCATGCGCGGATACTCCAAGAGGCCAAACACAGCCATTTCATGAATGTCCTCTAAGCATACAAGCACCTGGTGGTAGCACTTAACTAAGTCTTCTTTGGAAAATATTAACTTCCCAGCAAAGCATGCTGAGAAGTCTTGAATATGCGGGATCGGGTAGCGATTGGAGATGGTGACCTCACTTAGGCATCAATAATCACCACATGGGCGGCCACCACCTCGGAATTAGGGACCAAATGAAGGGGCAAAGCCCAGGGGCTATTCAACTGGCATACAATACCAAGAATGTCCATGTTGGCAAACTCAGCCTTCACAGTTGCCAGCTTTACTGGGTCCAGTCTGCGCACGTGGGCACGGACTGGTGGACCAGTTGTGGAAATGTGGCGCTTGACCCCATGTTCTGTGACTGTAGTGGAGAATGTGGGCTTGGTGAGGTTTGGGAATTGGCCCAGCAGCTGAGTAAACTCACATGCAGTGGTGCATGTGCTTGACAGAGTTGTTTTGGGGAACTTACTGGGGAAACAGGGTAACGACCCAAAGAGCTTGGGCACACAGGAAATCTGCAGCGAACAGAGGTCGAGCCACTTTAGCCAGGATGAAGTCCCATGTGTAACATTGCCCACTGAAGCAGAGCATCGCAAATCGTGGCCCATAAGTCCAGATCCTGCTACCATTGGTGGCCTCCAGTGAGGTTCCATTGCTCTTTGAATTCTCATCAATAGGCGATGCCTGCAGCACATTCAGTCGAGCGCACCTATCACACAGGAAGCATCATCCTGAAAGAGTGTCCGTAATGAAAAGTAAGCATCCTTGGTAGCTGGAACCCATGGTGTTCACAGACCTCTGTTGTCCCGATGCACTAGCACTGTCAAAGCTGCAAGGCAGTCAGCACTTCCTAACGTTTGTACCAAAGCGAGCATGGTAAAAACAAAGACCCAGTGTTGCCTGTTTGGAGGCCTTGCTGATCGGGCTTATTGAGAGAGGGAAAGGAGGAGGAATTATGCAGCTCTGCGTGGCTGCTTGTAGACTGGCCACCATCCTATCTAGCTCCCTATAGTCCTTCATGGGTGCATTAGTGAGAGCTATGCAAACTTGATTAAACATTTGTTGCATTAAGAGTTCTTTAAGACTAAAATAAGGATGGTGATTTCCGAGGACGGGTAGAATGCAATCCATTAGCTCTGAAGGCCTAGCACTGCCAAGGCTGAGCAAGCAGAGCAACTATTTGGCATGCTCAGATAGTCCAAAAGTTTGTAAAAGGTAAATTTTCAGCAATAGGTATTTATCGTGTTCAGGCGGGTGTTCAAGCAGAATTACTACTCTCACCACCATTAAGTTGCTGAGTGGCGCGACCACATAGAAATATTTGGTGTTGTCGGCTGTGATGTCTCACAGCGCGATTTAAGTCTCAGCTTATACAAATCAAGCAACGGCAATTTGCTCCCAAAACTCTGGCAATTTCAAAGTGACTGTGTTGGACAATGTTCAATCAATCTGGAATCATCTTAGAGCATTGGGGTCACCAATGCAATGTTTTCGCAAATAAAACAATGTGAAGCATTTTATGTTTAAGAAAAACTGTAGCAACTCATTTATTTTACTCCAAAACTTGAACACAAAGCATAGTAACCAAATTTCACATACTTACATCATGACATCAGACCATTCTCTTAAAGTGAACCCCAACTCAACATTGGTGGTTGTGAATCATGTGTGTTTACACCAATTAATTACCCTACAAAAGAATGTCTTACATGTTGCTTGAGGCATGAAGACTGGTGATGCTCAAGGAAAGAAGACAAGATGACATTTCCGTGCTCCATTGAAGCTTTATGCAGTTGGCCCATGACCAAAATCCTCCTAAAGTGCAGGGGGTCATTGTCAGCATCTTTGGATACCTACAGTTAAATTTGCTTCTGCACACTGAAGACATTGTTACCAGCTTCACAGTTCTTCATGAGTGCCAAAAAATTGCACCATCATAGGTGTGTGGAGACATTGGAGAGAGTGCAGAAGAGGTTTAACAATAAGCCACCTGGATTAGCGGGTATGAGCGATAAGGAGAGGTTGGACAAACTATGGTTGTTTTCTCTGGAGCGTGGGAGGCTAAGGCGAGATTTGATGGAAGACTTTAAGATTATAAGAGGCATAGACAGGTTAGATCATCAGAGTCTTTCCCCGGGTTAAAATGTCCCAGAGGTCATGCATTTAAGGTGAGAGGGTGAGAGGGCAACATTTAAAGGAGATAGGAGATGCGTGGGGCAGGGTTTTTACACAGACAGTGGTAGGTGCCTGTGGGAATGAAAGATGCAAATACGATAGTGGTATCTAAGAGGC
This sequence comes from Mobula birostris, assembly GCF_030028105.1. Classification (NCBI taxonomy): domain Eukaryota; kingdom Metazoa; phylum Chordata; class Chondrichthyes; order Myliobatiformes; family Myliobatidae; genus Mobula; species Mobula birostris. Next base: position 22,250,984 of record NC_092376.1, on the reverse strand, counting down.
TGTTAGATGGGTGCACAGATATGCAAAGAATGAAGGGATAGGGATCATGTACAGGCAGATGAGATTCGTTTAATTTGGCACACTGTGGGCTAAACAGCTTATCCCTATGTCCTATGTTCTGTGAAATTGAACTCCCAGATGAAAGTGCTATTAACTCTGCTTCCACCACCTTTTGGTTAGTGCCCTGTGGGGAAAAAAAGTCACTATGCCTTCAGCTCCTCTGGTACTTTTACTGATAACCCTGTCCATATCTATAAGTTATTGCATCTTATGCCACACCAAATAGTATTCCTTTATTTATTGAATCAAAGGCCTTTTGACCACCTGAATAAATCTCGTGTTAACATTCCCTCTTCTGAGGAGAATAAAACCAGGACAAACAGGGAAATGGTCACAGAGACTGGGGAAGGCAGCTTTAGTTGTAATTGGTCACAGTGGCACCAATGTGATGAACTACTGCTGACTTGTCAAAGGAGACCCCTGCCCTTCTAGTTGTGCACTCATTTCTCTGACTCTAGACTAGCAGGAGGGATAGGTTTTTCAGTAAATATATTGTTTGTCCCTCTCCATAGACTAAAGCAGCAATGAAAGACCATAAGACCACAAGACATAGGAACAGAATTGGGCCATTCAGCCCTTCAAGTTTGCTCTTCCATTCAATCATGGCTGATTTGTAAATCCCTCTCGTTGCATTTCTGAAATCTAGAGCCATTGAACCAGATTCCGGAACCAGAGTAAAATACATTTAGAGTAACAAAGCAGGTACATCATTGAATGGTGGAGCAAACTGGATACTTCTGCTCTTATGTCTTATGGACAAGTTTTCAAACCCCTGAGTTCCCTGCCAATTAATCAGGACAGCAAGACCACCACAGCACGCATAGTTTTTTGGCTCAAGTGTTGGTCTGCATTGTTACCAGGATACAAAGAGTTGCCAAGCTACACTTGTTGCTAGGCAACTAACTAACACACTGCGGGCTTCCATAGTGGTGTTGGGGTAAAAGTAAGAGCTGTAAGGTGAAAGCAAAGTTATACACTTTGTTGACAGAATTAAGCCAATGCCACTTCATGACACCTGCCACTGGGTAAGGATGGAACATGAAGACTCCGGGCCTGTACTCACTGAGGTTCAGAAGATAGAGGGGAAATCTCACTGAAAAGCCTAGATAGGGGAGAAGTGGAGAGGATATTTCCAATAGTAACAGAATCTAAGGCCAAACGGCACAGCCTCAGAATTGAACGATGTCCCTTTAGAACAAAGATGAGGAATTTCTTTAACCAAAGGATGGTGAAAATGTGGAATTCATTGCTACTGACAGCTGTAGAGGCCAACCCATTGAGTATATTTAAGGGGGAGGTTGCTAGGTTCTTGTTTAATAAGGGTACCAAAGGTTATGCGGGGAAGGCAGAACAATGGGGTTCAGAGGGAAAATACATCAGCCACGCATATTCAACTGGTTAAATTTCCTAATTCTGCTCCAATGTCTATGGTCTTATGCCATTTCTGTGGATGAGATACACAACGGATGTCCGTGTCCAATGAATTCCGTCAGATTACAATTTCTGAGAGTGAAAATGATAGGAAAATAAAGAGGTGAGAAGATTGCATTCTGATTTGAGTTTGTGCAATATGTTCTTTATACACACAAAAGCAATAAACTGTAGCTCTGTCTCTATCAGAAGAAGCCTAGTTCATATTCCCTGCCAGAGACACAAACAAAGAAATAAGAAATCTAGACTGCTGCTTCCAAGGCGAGACCAAGGGAATTCTGCATGATCTGCTGCAATGTTTCTCTTCATTTCTAATTACCCTATGAATCAAAGGAGATTGTTCATCCCATCGTGTATATGCCAGCTCCCATAACAATCCGATCAATTCCATTCTCCCACTCACATCCCTGTAACCTATTCCTTCTCACATGCCCATCAATTATACTCTGATTCTCTTGGTACCCTTTTACAGTGAGGGCAATTTATTGTAGTCAGCAAACAGTATGTCCATAAGACCATGAGACATAGGGGAAGAATTAGGCCATTTGGCCCATCGAGTGTGCTCTATTGCATCATGGCTAATCTATTATCCCTCTCAAACCCATTCTCCTGCCTTCTCCTCTTTGACACCCTTACTTATCAAGAACATATCAACATCCACTTTAAATAAAGCCAATGAGATGCCCTCCACAGCTATCTGTGACAAAGAATTCCATCGATTCACCACTGCCTGGCTGAAGAAATTCCTCCTCATCTCTGTTGTAAGTGGACACCCCTCAATTCTGAGGCTGTGCCTTCCCACCTTAGATTCCCCCAGTATAGGAAGCATTCTCTCCACATTCACGGTATCTAATTTTATACTTTATACTTTATTGTCACCAAACAATTGATACTAGAACGTACAACATCACAGCAATATTTGATTCTGTGCTTCCCGCTCCCTGGATTACAAATCGGTAGTAAATATTAAAAATTTAAATTATAAATCATAAATAGAAAATAGAAAAATGGAAAGTAAGGTAGTGCAAAAAAACCGAGAGGCAGGTCCGGATATTTGGAGGGTACGGCCCAGATCCGGGTCAGGATCCGTTCAGCAGTCTTATCACAGTCGGAAAGAAGCTGTTCCCAAATCTGGCCATACGAGTCTTCAAGCTCCTGAGCCTTCCCCCGGAGGGAAGAGGGAAGAAAAGTGTGTCGGCTGGGTGGGTCGTGTCCTTAATTATCCTGGCAGCACTGCTCCGACAGCGTGCGGTGTAAAGTGAGTCCACGGACGGAAGACTGGTTTGTGTGATGTGCTGCGCCGTGTTCACGATTTGTTAGGTTTCAATGAGATCCTCTCTGATTCTTCTAAACATCAGCAATTAAAGGCCCAGAGCCATCAAATGCATTTCATACATTAACCATTTCATTCCTAGGATCATTCTTCTGAAACTCCTTTGGACCATCTCCACTGCCAGCACATCCTTTCTTAGATAAAGGGTCCAAAACCAGAGCACGCAGAGGGAAATGCATGTAATCGTAAGGTAACAACACAGAATCAAGTCCTTCAGCCCAACTTGTCCATGCCAACAAAGCTCCCCATCCAAGCCAGTCCCGTTGAACAATATTTGGTCCGTCACTCTCTGAACCAGGGGTTCCTAACCTGGGGTCTTGCTTAATGGTATTGATCCATGGCATAAAAAAAGTTGGAAAGCCCTGCTCTAAATCTTACCTATCCATGTACCTGTCCAAATATCTTTTAAATCTTGTTATTGTATCCAACTCAACCACTCTCAGCCTGCTCATTCCACATACAGTGCATACAACCCTCTGCGTGAAGAAGTTGCCTCTCAAGACCCTTTAAAATTTTTTCTCTCTCATCTTCAACCTATAGCATTTAGTTTTGATTCCCTTTCCCTGGGAAAAGAGGCTGTGTGTATTCATATTATTTATGCTCCTCAATAAGGTTATTTCTCAATGCCCTGACCTAAGGCCAGGGTACCAAATGCCTTCTTCAGCATGAAGGGAAAATGCAGACACAAGAGATTCTGCCAATGTTGGAAATTCAGAACAAGTCAGGAGGATCTCAGCGGGCCAGGCAATGTCTATAGAGGGATTGGATGGAGGATCTCAGCCTGAATCAGGACTGGATGAAGGATCTGAGCCTGAATCAGGTCTGGATGAAGGATCTGAGCCTGTAGTGATGACTCTTTATTTCTTTCTATAGATGCTGCCTGACCTGCTGCGTTGCTCCAGCATTTTGGGGAAATACAAACACCTCACAGATAGCACCAGAGGTCAGGATCGAACGTGGATCCCTGGAACTGACAGAAAGCAACACTGTCTTTGCACCATAGCACCACTCCAAAATGTGCTTTGTATCCTGCTTTAGATATAGGATTCAATTGACTTCTACAGAATCAAATTTTGAAAGCAGAGTAAAGTGCCTTTTATACTGCCTAACTGGGACAAATTTCCAGTTTTACTCTCTTCTCTGCAGATCACTCAGAAGTACAAGACTTCCACAACATACATGGTTTTAGCTCAACTGTTATCAACCCATTGTTTCCAAGCTACAACGGTTGCTAAGCTACATTTGTTGCCGAGCAACGGACTAATTCCACTGCTGACTCTCTCTCTCAGGTTGACGTAAAGGATCCCAGAGCACATTTCAAAAGTAAAAAGATGAGTTAATCCTCATAATCTGGGCAATAATATTTGCCTCGCTAAACAGCATATACAAGTAAATGACGAGCTGGTCACCATGACATTGTGGAATCTTCCTGTGCAAGTAATGAAAGTTGTGAGGGGGGAATGGAATATTATTAAAGTATTTCATTAGTTCCAGAGTATTTAAATGTCATGTGAAGGGTGCTGTATAAATGCAAATATTTATTTGTATTTAATGTTTTGTTATAGACGGAATTTTCCCTTCACACACACTCAATAACCATTTTATTAGCTACACCCTGCTTGTTAAAGGAAATATCTAATCAATCAATTACCTGGCAGCAACTCAATGCATGAAAGCATGCAGGCATGATAATGAGGTCCAGTTGTTGTTCAGGTCAAACATCAGAACGAGGAAGAAATGTGATCTAAGTGACTTTGACCATGGATTGATTGTTGTAGCCAGATGAGGTGGTTGGAGTATCTCAGAAACTGCTGATCTCCTGGGATTTTCCTGCACAACAATCTCTAGAGTTTACAGAGAATGGTGCGTAAAACAAAGTACATCCAGTAAGAGGCAATTCTATGTGTGAAAATGACTTGTTAATGAGAGAGGTCAGAGGAGAATGACCAGACTGGTTCAAGGTGATGGGAAGGTGACAGTAACTCAAATAATCTCACATTACTGCAGTGATGTGCAGAAGAGCATCTCTGAATACACAACATGTCGAACCCTGAAGTGAATTGGCTACAACGAAAACCACGAACATACACTCAGAAGCCTCTTTATTAGGTATAGGGGGTTTACATGGTGAGATTGTAACATATAAAAATCACTAATGCAAAGGCTGTCACAAGTAAAATGCTGAAGGAACATAGCGGGTCAGGCAGCATCACTGGGGAATAAACAGTCAATGATTTGGGCCGAGACCCTTCATCAGGCCTGGAAAATGGGGGGACAGAAGTTAGAAGGTGGGGGAGGGAAGGAGTAAGGAGAAGGATACAAAGACTGCATAATTTTCTAATCACACTCCTCAGGTTAAATTTTTCTAACCAGCTGAGGCTTTAGTGCTGAAGAAGGACTCAATTTGTGCCTTGTGAATCACCAATAAATACCTTATTTTCTTAGTTACCTTCACTTGTCACAACCACGGATTCGGCAGCGCAGACTGGTAAAGACAAATGTAGGTCCCCTGCAGACAGAAACAGGTGAATTGATTATGGGGAGCAAGGACATGGCAGACCAATTGAATAATTACTTTGGTTCTGTCTTCACTAAGGAGGACATAAGTAATCTTCCAGAAATAGTAGGGGACAGAGGGTCCAGTGAGATGGAGGAACTGAGCGAAATACATGTTAGTAGGGAAGTGGTGTTAGGTAAATTGAAGGGATTGAAGGCAGATAAACCCCCAGGGCCAGATGGTCTGCATCCTAGAGTGCTTAAGGAAGTAGCCCAGGAAATAGTGGATGCATTAGTGATAATTTTTCAAAACTCATTAGATTCTGGACTAGTTCCTGAGGATTGGAGGGTGGCTAATGTAACTCCACTTTTTAAAAAAGGAGGGAGAGAGAAACCGGGGAATTATAGACCGGTTAGCCTAACGTCGGTGGTGGGGAAACTGCTGGAGTCAGTTATCAAGGATGTGATAACAGCACATTTGGAAAGCGGTGAAATGATCGGACAAAGTCAGCATGGATTTGTGAAAGGAAAATCATGTCTGACGAATCTCATAGAATTTTTTGAGGGTGTAACTAGTAGAGTGGATAGGGGAGAACCAGTGGATGTGGTATATTTGGATTTTCAAAAGGCTTTTGACAAGGTCCCACACAGGAGATTAGTGTGCAAACTTAAAGCACACGGTATTGGGGGTAAGGTATTGGTGTGGGTGGAGAATTGGTTAGCAGACAGGAAGCGAAGAGTGGGAATAAACGGGACCTTTTCAGAATGGCAGGCGGTGACTAGCGGGGTACCGCAAGGCTCAGTGCTGGGACCCCAGTTGTTTACAATATATATTAATGACTTGGATGAGGGAATTAAATGCAGCATCTCCAAGTTTGCGGATGACACGAAGCTGGGTGGCAGTGTTAGCTGTGAGGAGGATGCTAAGAGGATGCAGGGTGACTTGGATAGGTTGGGTGAGTGGGCAAATTCATGGCAGATGCAATTTAATGTGGATAAATGTGAAGTTATCCACTTTGGTGGCAAAAATAGGAAAACATATTATTATCTGAATGGTGGCCGATTAGGAAAAGGGGAGGTGCAACGAGACCTGGGTGTCATTATACACCAGTCATTGAAAGTGGGCATGCAGGTACAGCAGGCGGTGAAAAAGGCGAATGGTACACTGGCATTTATAACGAGAGGATTCGAGTACAGGAGCAGGGAGGTACTACTGCAGTTGTACAAGGCCTTGGTGAGACCACACCTGGAGTATTGTGTGCAGTTTTGGTCCCCTAATCTGAGGAAAGACATCCTTGCCATAGAGGGAGTACGAAGAAGGTTCACCAGATTGATTCCTGGGATGGCAGGACTTTCATATGAAGAAAGACTGGATGAACTGGGCTTGTACTCGTTGGAATTTAGAAGATTGAGGGGGGATCTGATTGAAATGTATAAGATCCTAAAAGGATTGGACAGGCTAGATGCAGGAAGATTGTTCCCGATGTTGGGGAAGTCCAGAACGAGGGGCCACAGTTTGAGGATAGAGGGGAAGCCTTTTAGGACCGAGATTAGGAAAAACTTCTTCACACAGAGAGTGGTGAATCTGTGGAATTCTCTGCCACAGGAAACAGTTGAGGCCAGTTCATTGGCTATATTTAAGAGGGAGTTAGATATGGCCCTTGTGGCTACGGGGGTCAGGGGGTATGGAGGGAAGGCTGGGGCGGGGTTCTGAGTTGGATGATCAGCCATGATCATAATAAATGGCGGTGCAGGCTCGAAGGGCCGAATGGCCTACTCCTGCACCTACTTTCTATGTTTCTATGTAACTATAACAGAGAAATGAAGTCAAAGGAGAATGTTGGAAATGCTCTGTGGATCCATCCATTTCTCGTACTGAGAAAGTGAGTCACCTCACATTTTTGGCGTTGCTATTCAGTCCTGAACAGCGCAAAGAGCCTACTTACTGCAGAACAGTGGTCCCCAACCTCCAGGCGGCGGACCGATACTTTGCCGCGAAGAATGCAGTGGTGCAGCGGTAGTCGGAATGCACTCAGCACATCTTTAAGAAAAAAAGCCAAAATAAACAAGTTAATTAATTAGGTGCCACCCGGCACATAAATGTCAGCCCAGATCAGAGGCGATTCAGGCCGACGTTTATGTGCTGGGCGGCACCTAATTAATTAGCTTGTTTATTTTGGCTTTTTTTCTTAAAGATGTGCTGGGTGCATTCCGACTACCGCTGCACCACTGCATTCTTCGCGGCAAAGTATCGGTCCGCGGCCCGGAGGTTGGGGACCACTGCTATAGAAGATGAGGTGCTTTACCTATGAGTGGAGGGTAGACGAATTTACTAAATTTAATAGAATCACAGAATCATGCAATACAGAAACAGACCCTCCAGCACCCCATGCCATGCCGGCTACTAAGCACATGTTCATACTAAGCTCAGTTACCAGCACCTGGTCCAGAGCCATCTGGACAGTTTAGTCTAAAGCTGAGGTAGTTTTGGGGCTCGTTCCTTGTGCTAAGCTAAGACCATGACTGCCAACTGAACGGAATATCAAATATCCAGTTGTATTCTTGGAAGAAGCCATCAGTCATCAGTGTCTCACTTACTCTAAAGCTCCCGAAAACTGATCAGCAGTGTGCTCTTTCCGTAGCTGATAATGGATGCTTGCTGCTCATAAAGCAGCAGCTGGATTGCTGGCGAAATGAACATCGTTCAATACAGGTCATTGTACTCATACTGAGAGATGTTTTGTACCTGTGCGAGGCGTCACAGTTGGAATCTCCACAAAACTGATGGCACTTGCACACTTCCAGAACAAAACTGTGCCTGTTGCAACAGCAATATCATTGTACAGCTCTGCTCATATTGCAGAACATGCAACAAATCTTTTACAGGAAGTAAGATCAAATAAAATTTGAGTTACGTATGGAGCAACAGGGCGTCTGTGAAGTTTTAAGGAGTGTCTTAAAGAAGGAAAAAAGAAAATGATTTAAGGAAGGAATTCCTAAGCTTAAGACACCCGTAAACGTGGCTGTCATTGGTGGAGTGATTACATTTCAGGATAATCAGTAGAAAAGGTAGTAGTACTAGTGCGTTCATTCAAGAGTGATGTTCTAAATGGTTGGTGGCTCCTTCAGTGGCTGTAGAGGCCAATCTGTGATCCACATAAAGTGGATCCCCTTAATGGAGAACGCCTGTGTGTGACTTTGTTTAACATGGCGAGGCTGATACCTGGACAGCCAGCACATGGTCCTTGATGTATAGTGTCCAGTGGCATGCTAACTTGGGGACCCCTCAGAGCTGTAGCCTTCCCCTACCTTCACTGCCAGTGTGAAGTATCACCATCTTCCACCAGCTGCCCTCTTTGAGGCCTTGGTTGGGTCGCTCTTTATTTGGAGCCTCCCCTTTGACCTCACTGCCATAGGTGACCCTACCAGGAGCTGAGCAGAAGATGACTAAACTCCAGACGGCATTGTTCTCCAGATCTCGGGAATTCACAAAGCTCTCCACCACGACAAAGTGATGATCCTCAGGGAATAGTCGGAAAGGAAAGAGGGCGTTCAGGTGTTTTGTAGGAATGAGGGTATGATTGGAGCTGAAAACAGAGGGGACATTTCAAAACCGAGGAGCTGCTTGGGTGAAAGCCAGCTGGTACCGTTAAACAGGACCTAGGACGCACGCAGTTGAGACTTAGATGACTGCAAACTCCCAATGAATAAGACAAGCACAGCCAGTTGGGGTGTGGGCAAATGTTCCCCAGCCTGGAGATAACAAGGAATAAAGGATGTGTGGTGGAGTTATTTTGAAAATCACAGCAAATAATTCTCACTGCACCTCCTACGTCCTGATTAGGGAATCTGACAGATGTGTTCTCCAAAGCTAAGACCAACAGACCAGAAAGTTAAACATTTGTTGTTATTATGCACTTACATGTGGTTGGGTTTTCCTTTGAATATAATATTTTCTTGCTATTAGAAGCTTGGATGGGAATGAAATTCTTCTTCAGTCTTCACTAATTGCTCAGTTGCCAATACTAAAAATTAATTTGCGTGACTTTGCATATTTTATTTGGAATCTGAATTCTATTTGACAAGTGATCAGTCCATTAAGGGACAATTGTAAAATGGATTGTGACTGTTCTTCACATTAATTTGCATTGTCGTCTTCTTCCCTTTTTACTAAACAGGTATCACGACAGTACTAACAATGACAACACTCAGCAGCATAGCAAGAAAGTCACTACCAAAGGTCTCCTACGTCACTGCCATGGACCTGTTTGTCACCGTGTGCTTTTTGTTTGTCTTTGCGGCATTGATGGAGTATGCTGCCCTGAATTACTATACGTGCTGCAGGAAGCCTGCGTGTACGAGAAAGAAAAGAACAGTAAGTTTGCCTTCAATTATTGATGGAAATTAAGCGTGTTTTCAGAGTGATACAACCTAGAAACAGGCCCTTCAGCCCAGTGAGACTATGCTAGCCACCAAGCACACAGTTCTATACAAATACTATACTGACTTTCTCTATTTTCTTTCCACCAACTATTGCCAGATTCTGCCACTCAAATTCAAATTCAAAATCAAGTTCAAGTTTAATAATCATTCAACCATACATGAATACAGCTGAACAATTCCCCTCGGGCCAAGGTGCAAAGGGAGGGAACGTCGACTCAGACCATGAGAGGCCTGCGTCGGGCATTTTCATGCCTTACAAGGCGCAGATTGGAAGTCTGTGTGGGGTGCCACTCCTCGCACAGACTAGAGCAATGTGTGATTAAGTGCCTTGCTCAAGGGTACAAAGACGCTGCCACAGCTGAGGCTCGAACTAGCGACCTTGAGGTAACTAGGCAAATACCTTAACCACTTGGCCACGTGCTTCACACAAGGTGCAAAACATACACAGAACAAACAAAATAGCAGGAAAAAAGACATAGTCACGCAAAACAAAACATATATACAGTATAACTCAAGTCCCTGAGCGACATGTCCCGCAATCTGATGGTACAGTTCCCGGCAGTGTGCAATAAACATAGACATGCACTCCAGCCTGCCATTCCACCAATCGCACACTGGAGGGCAGCACTGACAGAATGCATTTGTCCTCTGCGTGCATTTGTAATGACCAGATAACCTGCCATCATTAAGGATCCTGACCACCAGGGACATGCCCTCTTCTCTTTGCAATCATCAGTGAGGAGGTACATTCAACATCTGAAGATTCACATTCAACATTTTAGGAACAGCCTCCTCCCCTATACCATCTGATTTGTGAACAATCCATAAACTCACTATTCCTATTTTGCATTTTTTGTAAATGTCTTATTGTAACTTATATCTTTTTTATTTCTCGCACTGTACTGCTGCAATAAAAGAGCAAATTTCATGACATAAGTCAGTGATAACAAACTTGATTTTGATTCATCCTGTACATCTGTGGCATGGAGGAGAAAATTAGACCTTCTGAAGGAAATTCACATAGTCACGGAGAGAATGTGCAAACTCCACCCAGTCGGTATGAGAGGTCAGGATTGAACCACGTTTGCTGGTGGAGTGAGGCAGCAATTCTGCAAGCTATGTTGCTGCGCCATCTATAAGATATCAATGGGCCAAATGGCCTAATTCTGCTCCTATATCTTACAGTCTTATAGACATTTCCTTGGCTTTAGACTGTATTTCAACATAAACAAAACAGAAGCACTTCCAATCACACTGGGCTGGTTCCTGCATCTGCAGCCCCTGCACACCTATACTTACTTGGGCCAGATGTTGAGGGCAAAACCTTACTGGACCTCTGCATCACAGACTCCAGAACATGAAGCAAAATCTGCAGATGTTGAAAGTCTGAAACAAAGAGAAAAATGCTGACAATAGCCAGTAGAACTGGAGATGTTCTGTTTGACCTGACTTTCTTTCTCTGCACAGATGCTGCCTGATCTGCTGAGTGATTACAGCATTTTCTGCTTTTGTCATGAATTTCAGCAATATGATCTGAGGAGGCTGGTGCACTTTCTCAGAAGGCTAGCGTACTTCATATTTGTATGATAAGGCTGGAACAAGTTTCGAAGTTGCATTTTAATTTCAAAGTTTCCCTAAAATAACATTTTTGCTTCCTATTCATTTAAGCATAATGCTGTTACAGGGCCAGCAATCAGTGGTTGAGGATCAATTCCCGCTGCTGTCTGAAAAGATCACCCCGTGACCATGTGGATTTCCTCTGTGTGCTCTGGTTTCCTCCCACATTCCAAAGATGTATAGGTAAGGCTTAGTAAGTTGTGGCCATGCTATGTTGGCAGAGGAAACATGGTGACCCCAGCACACCCTCAGATTGTGTTGGTTGCTGATGAAAAACGTTGCCTTTCACTGTATTTTTGATGTACATGTGACAAATAAAGCTAATCTTTATAAATGTTTAGTTGAATCTTGCCATTGGCTTCAAACGAGGTTCGATTTTATTATTTAGCGTTCCTCCTTCAGCAATTCGTAAGGCAAAAGTGCATGAGCTTTGTAGACAATTAAGGGCATGGAAATGCAATCTGGGCAGAACTTTTAACGCAATACCTAAGGTGTGTCCACACTGTCAGAGGCGCAATATTTCAGATGAAATGCCAAAGCAATGAGATGTCTTCAGTCTTCCTGTAAGGATTCCAGAACATAATTGAAAGAGGCATGGGAGAGTCGCAGCTTTTGTCTTCAAGTCATCATTATTCAAGTAGATTTTCTCTCCACTTAGCTCATTAGTTTTGCAGAGCCTGATACTGACTGCTTGCATTCCAATAGCAACGACACTCGTTGAATTCTTCCAGCTTCCAATAGCAACTACATTAGCTGAAGTAATACGCAGAAAATGCTGGAGGAGTTCAGCAGGCCAGGCTGTATCAATGGAAGAGAGTAAACAGTCAACATTTTTGGGTGAGACCTTTCATCAAGACTGGAAAAAAAAGGATGAGAGGTCAGAGTAAGAATGTGGGGAGGAAGTACAAGGTTGCTGGTGGTAGGTGAAACCAGGAGAGGGGGAAGAGCTGGGAAGTCGATTGGTGAAAGAGGTAAAGAGGGAATCTGATAGAAGAAAGTAGAGCACCATGGAAGAAAGGGAAGGAGGAAGAGCACCAGAGGGAGGTGATGGGCAGGTAAGGAAATAAGGTGAGAGAGGGAAATGAGAATGGGCAATGGTGAAGGAGGCGGAGGAGGGGTGTTGCAATTACCGGAAGTTCGAGAAATTGATATTCATGCCAACAAGTTGGGGGCTACCCAGATGCAATATAAAGTGTTGCTCTTCCAACCTGAGTTTGGCCTCATCACAGCGGTGGAGGAGGCCTTGGACTGACACCTCAGAATAGGAATGGCAAATAGAATTGAAATCCCATTGCAATTAGTAGAGCATTCATTTCAGTAATCTCTGCAAATCAGTAGTATGAAACTTTTCCTAAGTACTCTGCCTTCAAAAGAAAGAAAGAAAGGCTTTATTACTCACATGTACTTGGAAATATACAGTGAAATATGTTGTTTGCGTCAAATCAGATCGGTGTAGATTGTGCTGGGCAGCCTGCTGGTACCAATATAGTATGCCTACAACTCATTAACACTAATCATACATCTTTTGGAATGTGGGAGGAAACCAGAGCACCCTGAAGAAACCCACTTGGTCATAGGGAGAATCTACAAACTCCTTGCAGACAACGGCAGAAACCGAACTCCACTTGTGCTGTAAAGCAATTGTGCTAAACGTGATGCTACTGCGCAGACCAACCTCCCCCATGCTACCGTATCGCCACCCGCAAGACATTAATGGGTGGTTTCTCTTTACATTAACTTAGGTTTTTCTGGATAAACTCTGCCATTAACATTTAGCTGATGAATCACCACCGTAAGCTTTTACCAAAAATTAAGAGAGACTTATTTCTCTTAAACCATCCATAAAAACTCACTGAACAGACATGAAAATAAAAATGTTAGGATTACTTTAAAGCTTCAGCACTGACCTGAAATCATTGTCTTGTGATTATCTAAATTGAATGCTAATGTCAAAAACGTATTACTCAGTCCTGAATTATCAACTGTATTCATGTTAACAATAGTTTAATGTCAGCTGCCCTTGTGTTTAGTGTTATGACTAAGAAATTCATCCGTGATTCACAGTAAACAGGAGACACAGAGACTGTAGATGATGGAATCTGCAGCAACAAACAATCTGCTGGAGGAATTCAGTTGGTTGAGCAGCACCTGTAACTGGAAAGAAATTGTAAGTGTTTTATCTCAAAACTGAGATATGGTGAAAAACTTCACTGAGCATGCCATCGATATAGATCATCCTACACATAAGAGTGAAGAGTCGAAATGGCTAGCGTAGAGAGGAGAAGGGGGAGGGGTGGCAATGAAAGTTCCAGGGTAGTTGGTGGACTGAGGAGTAAACAGTAATGTTTATCTTTATGAAGATCAAAAACAAAATTGCAAAGACTGGAAATATGAGTTAAAAGCAGAAAATGTGGGAAACGCTCAGCAGGTCAGCAGTGTCTGTGGAAAGAGAAGAGGCAATTAACATTTCTGGTCCAGGACACGGTCAAAAATGAGAAAGAGAGAACAGCAGGTTATTTTTCAGTGAGAGAGAAGGTGGGTGAGTGACAGGTAGATTTCTGATAAGGTATAACTCAAATGGTTTAATAGGAGCAGTTCGAAGTACATATTGCTCACTTTACTCTGAGATGTGTTGTTGATGGTGAAGCTACAGGACAGGTTTCCTGTCTTGCCCATGTCCTCAATTCAATGGCATGAAATGAGGTGGAAATTCGTTGACTACTGTATATCACACATAGTAGGACTCCTTCCTAAGACTATAATTGTGTTGGTGCCTTATGAGGAAAGCACAGCAAAAGATACCAGCATGGATTCCAGCATCTTCCAGGTCAAAACACTACACATTTCAAACAAAACCTTCCACTCTTATTCCAGTTCTGAGAAGGGATTGCTGACCCAACATGTTCACTGGTAATGAGTTTATTATTATCACTTGTACTGAGATACATGGGTTTCCTCCAGGTGCTCCAGTTTCCTCCCACATTCCAAAGGCATACCAGTTAATTGGTCACCTGGGTGTAACCGGACTGCTTGGGCTCATTATACTGGAAAGGCCTGTTACTATGCTGTATCACTAAAACAAAAAAAAAACAGTAAATTGCAAGCGTCATTATGAGGCAGGCTGTGATGCCAAAAGTTTATCTTTAGTGGTTCACCTTCTCCGAATACGACTTGACTGGCTTTGAGTTCTTCAGAACACTTTGTTTTTGTTTCAGGCTCAAATATCTGTAATTTAATTTATTTTCCATGCATTTCAAACTTATGAATAGAATAGTGTCCATTGGTTGCCACTGCTGAAGAGTTGTCAGAATGCAGACCATTCATTGATATCGAACTCAAAGAAGTATCATTTGGAAAGCGTTATACCGCAGTGTACTCATAAGCAAATATAAACTTTAGCAGCATAACATAGACTGGTGTCACCCTAATGCACGCAGTAATGCAACCAATGCAACCATGTCCGCTCCCTACCTCTGTATCGCTTCGTCAACCACGTTACCTATCCGTGTTCTCAAATTGCTCTTCTCACCTGTGCAAAACTATGGTGAGAAGGATTCCGGGTGATTTATGAAATTCAAAACAAAACTGCAGATGCTGGAAGTGAGAAGCATGGAGGAACATCTGGAGAAACTTCTGAAATTCCTGCTTCGCTGCCGCTGGTACTGTGTGATCGAGAATCTCCGGAGGGGAAAGCCCCAAATCCTCGGCTTTGCCTATTGCCTGTTGCCGGGGCCGGGGTTGAAGCACTCGGCAGAGATAGTGCTCTGTGCTCGGTGTTGGAGGGCTGGTCGGAGGCTCGAAGTTTTCGGATGGACTCAAGAGTCGGCTGTGGTCGGGTGCTTCCAGGGTGCTGCATCGGCAAGTTGGCGGCACTGGAGATTCATGGCAGGAAGAGGGTTTCTCTTCCTTCTACCATCTGCGTGAGATGATGGGACTTTCAAGAGACTTTGAGACTTTTTTTTATTGTGCTCATGGTCTATTCTTTATCAAATCATGGTATTGCTTTGCACTGTTGTAACTGTATGTGATAATTATATGGTTTTTGTCAGTTTTTTTAGTCCTGGTTTGTCTTGTGTTTCTGTGATATCATTCTGGAGGAATATTGTATCATTTCTTAATGCATGCATTACTAAATGACAATAAAAGAGGACTGTGTGTCCTCATAATCTAACCTAATCTAATCTAATCTGATGTAAAACAAATTACCGGAAATAGTAGCAGGCGAGCAGCATCCATGGGAAGGGAATTAAACGATGACCAAGTGTATTTGATCTGAAACATTAACTCTTTCTCTTTCTACATGTGTTGTCCATCCTGCTGACCATTTCCAGCGGTTTGGTTCTTACTGTAGGATGTTCTACTTGGTTCAGTGCCGTAGGCTTAGAGTCATAGATTGTTTTGCCCGCCATCTGCATTGCATTCCGGCCGTTTTTTCGTTTTTCCACGTTAGTTCTGTATCCTTTTTTGCCTTATCTATTTAATGGCCTGTCTAAAAACCACATAAATATAATATTTGTATCTGACTCCACCACCCTCACCTGGCAGCATGTTCCAGGTATCAACCATCCTCAGATATCAACCATCTCCAACAAGAGAGGCTCTAACCATCGGCCCTTGACATTCAGTGGCATCACTATCACTGAATCCCCTACTATCAACATACAGGGTTACCATTGACAGGAAACTGAACTAGTCTAGCCACATAAACACTGTGGCTACCAGAGCAGGTCAAAGGCCTGGAATCCTGCGGCATGTAACTCACCTCCTGACTCCCCAAAGCCTGTCCACCATCTACAAGGCTCAGGTCAGGAGTGTAATGGAATGCACGCCACTCACTTGGATGAGTGCAGCTCCATCAACACTCAAGAAGGTTGACACCATTCAGTACAAGGCAGCCCACTTTGCTGGTACCCCTTCCACAAGCATCCAATCCCTCCACCATCGATGAACAGTTGCAGCAGAGTGTACTATCTACAAGACGCACTGCAACAACACACCAAAGTTCCTAAGGCAGCACCTTACAGAGCCATGACCACCACCATCTAGAAGAACAAGAACTGCAGATACCTGGGAACACCACCACTTGGAAATCCCCCTCCAAGTCACTCACCATCATGATTTGGAAACATAGTCATAGTCATACTTTATTGACCCCGAGGGAAATTGGTTTTCGTTACAGTTGCACCATAAATAATTAAATAGTAATAAAACCATAAATAATTAAATAGTAATATGTAAATTATGCCAGGAAATAAGTCCAGGACCAGCCTATTGGCTCAGGGTATCTGACCCTCCAAGAGAGGAGTTGTAAAGTTTGATGGCCACAGGCAGGAGTGACTTCCTATGATGCTCTGTGTTGCATCTCGGTGGAATGAGTCTCTGGCTGAATGTACTCCTGTGCCCAACCAGTACATTATGTAGTGGATGGGAGACATTGTCCAAGATCGCATGCAACTTAGACAGCATCCTCTTTTCAGACAGCACCGTCAGAGAGTCCAGTTCCATCCCCACAACATCACTGGCCTTACGAATGAGTTTGTTGATTCTGTTGGTGTCTGCTACCCTCAGCCTGCTGCTCAGCACACAACAGCAAACATGATCGCACTGGCCACCACAGACTCGTAGAACATCCTCAGCATCATCCGGCAGATGTTAAAGGACCTCAGTCTCCTCAGGAAATAGAGACGGCTCTGACCTTTCTTGTAGACAGCCTCAGTGTTCTTTGACCAGTCCAGTTTATTATCAATTCGTATTCCCAGGTATTTGTAATCCTCCACCATGCCCACACTGACCCACTGGATGGAAACAGGGCTCACTGGTACCTTAGCTCTCCTCAGGGCTACCACCAGCTCCTGAGTCTTTTTCACATATCACATTTCACATATCGCCATTCCTTCATTGTCACTGGGTCAAAATCATGGAATTTCCTCCCTAACACCACTGGGTGTACCTACACCTCAGGGACTGCAGTGGTCCAAGAAGGCAGCTCATCACCACCTTCACAAGGGAAGCTAGGGATGGGCAATAAATGCCGGCTGAGCTGGTGATGCTCACATCCTGTAAATGAATGAATGAATGAATAAATAAATAAATAAACTTACCCTTCAGATCCCTTTTAAACCTCCTACTTCTCACCTGAAAACTACATGCACTTGTGTTTGACATCCCTACCACGGGAAATGCTTCTGTCTGTGCCGATGGTGCAGTGCCCAGACTTCGGAGCGAGAGGAACGGGCTCGAATCTGGCCAGCTCCTTGCATGAATTCCACCCTGTACTGGGTTGGGTGTTGAGCTAGCAACAGCCTCATAAAACAGACAAATGTTAAAGGAACGGCAAGGTTGCTGCCCAACGTGGCACGTAGGTGCGGGGAAGAACTTTACCTTTTACCTACGCTTCTGCAAGATGGCGTCAAAGTGTAGCGACTCACTGGAAGCTGTTGCTTACAGATTCACTCATTAGATCGATTTTTCTCTGCACTTCCTCTGTAGCTGTTACATCTAATTCTGCATTGCCATTGTTCAGCCTTGTTCAAAACGTGTAAACGCTTCCCTCAATTTTGGAATATCCTAGTGGCCAAACATTTTAATCCTGATTCCCATTGCTGTTCTGACATGTTCATTATGGCCTCCTTTTGTGCCAAGAGGAGGCCCACCCTCAGATGTAGGAGTAACACCTTATGTTCTGTCTGAGTAGCCCCCAGCCTGATAGCACAAATACCGATTTCTCCTTCTGGTAAGAGAAATTTCCCTCACTCACCCCTCTTCTTCTATTCCTCACCCTGGCCTCTTACATCTTCTCCTCCAACTTCCTTTTCTCTTATAGTCCACTATCCTCTCCTATCAGATTCCATCCTCTCTAGCCTTTTACATTTCCAACCCACCTAGCTTCACCTCTCACCTTCTAGCTATCCTCCTTCCCCTCCCTCCTTCCTTTTTATTCTGGCTTCTTCCCCCTTCCTTTCCAGTCCTGATGAAGGGTCTTGGCTCAAAACGTCGACTGTTTATTCATTTCCATAGATGCTACCTGACCTGATAAGTTCCTCCAGCATTTTGTATGTGTTACCTTCCCATGGAGTTTTGATTTCAGGGAAATGTAGGAGTGAGTAAGAAAGGCAAAGAGATCATTTCAGAATAGCTGAGTGCTGGCCGTTTTACCCTCCCTATCCTCTTCACTCTGTATACTGGATGCCCTCCTACACAGCAGGAAAAAAACTTCAAATTTCAAAGTACATTTATTATCCAGGTATGTATAAATTATATAACCTTGAAATTTGTCTCCTTACAGGCAGCCACAAAGCAAGAAACCCAAAAGAACCCGATTAAAAAAAAGACCAACACTCAATGTGCAGAGAGAAAAAAAAAGGACACAAATCATACAAACAACAAAAGCGAACAGCAACATACAGAAGCAAATTGAGTCCGTAGACCCAGAGCCCAGAGCAGCTGGAGTAGGTCCGTAGCATTAGTCTCAGTTCATCACACAGTGGGGCACGTTGCCGTGAAGCTCACAGACACGAAGCGCATAGCAGCCGGAGCAGACGCTCAGCCTCAGTGCCACAGAGAGAGAAGTAGCATTTGTAGGTGTGGCATTTTCCTAATCAGTTTATGTTCCTTTAAGTATTGTTATTCAATTGGAGAAATGGTCCTGAAATGCCACGAGGCTCCCAGAGAAAATTCACAATGACAGAATACATGCAACCTACAAGCCTGTGACTTTTTGCATCCTGAGTTCACACCCTGTATGGTCACCCAGTACAGAGGGGATGGATCACTCAGGGAATCTCCTGGTAGGCTTGCTCCTTGGTCTGGTTGGGATTGCTATTCACAGGTCCAGACAGAGGGCAGTCAGAGGCTTGAGTATTTTGTAGATAAAAGTAATATTATTTTAATTTGAAATTGTTTAGTTTATAGTTTAGTGAATCACTGATTATTGTGTGTATTTTTCTGAGT
The DNA here is from genome assembly GCF_030028105.1 of Mobula birostris. Classification (NCBI taxonomy): domain Eukaryota; kingdom Metazoa; phylum Chordata; class Chondrichthyes; order Myliobatiformes; family Myliobatidae; genus Mobula; species Mobula birostris. The sequence goes on along the minus strand of NC_092376.1, from coordinate 22,231,654 downwards.
AATAACCTTCTGTATGTTTGTTTTAAAAAAGTGTGAGTGCACATGAATAATGATGGAAAGCATATACACTGTATGAGTATTCAACAAATTCAGGCGGACGTTGACATTACAGTACAGCTCTGAGTTTCTATTTTGGTAAGCAGGCCCCTCCAGGAGATGCATCAGAACCTGGTAATGGAGACTCCAATGCGCAGAATCAAAAAATGCAGCAGAGACCAGGCACAAGCTTTCCCGGTATCAAGGACATCTTCAAACAGCAGTGTCTCAGGAAGACACCATCCATCATTAGACCCAGGATGTGCTGTCTTTTCATTACTACCATCAGGGAAGAGGCACAGGAACCTGAGGGCATTCAGCATTTTAAGAACAGCTTCGTCCCCTCTGCCATCAGATCTCAGAACTGTCCATGAGACCTTGAAAACTACCTTGTATTTCTTCTTTTGCACTATTTGTATTTTTATTAACGATTAGCTTTATTAGTCACAGTTACATCAGAACATACAGTGGGATGCGTCATGTGTGTTAAATCAAATCAGTGAGGGTTGTGCTGGGCACCCTGCAAGTGCCACCATGCTTCAAAACGTACCCACAACTCGCTAACCCTAATCGTACATCTTCGGAATGTGGTTGGAAACCAAAGCACCCGAGGGAAACCCACGTGGTCATGGTGAAAACGAACAAAGTCGGGATTTGACCCCTGAGCTTGTGGCTGCTGCTGTAACAGTGTTACGCTAACCACTACACTCCCATGCCATGATTCTATTGTAACTTGTAGATTTATTTTATACTGCATCCACAACAAAAACAACTTTCTCAACGTACCTCAGTGATAATAACTCATTTCCATAGATGCTGAGTTGCTTCAGCATTTTGTGTGTGTGATAGTAAACCTGATTCTGATAACTCTGCCAAACTTGTTCAAGTATGCAATGATTTGTTTGCTTCTGTTTTCATTGAGGCATTCAGTGAAAATGGTGCTGCTGGTCCGTTGGGGCATTTAGTGAGAATGGAGTTTCCTGATTCACCCGTTGCAACCTGCATCCTCTCTTGTTCAGACCTCACTTTTCCTTGTATTCCAGCTTCCCGATGCAACCGTTGGCTGCAGAGTGAAGCACAATTCTCACTGTCATGGGTTCCCAAGTCAATACGAGCAGGACTGGAATGGGGAACGCAGACGCGAATGGTTCTTCACTCAACAGAAAGCATCCCAAGAGGTATTTAACAAATTTTGCAAATTTGAATAGAAGCCATAGAATAATTGATAGAGCTCCTGTTTCATAGCTCCAGTGAACTGTGTTCCACTACTGCCTGTTGGAGTTTTTGAGATGCTCCAGCATCCTGAATTAATGAGTGGATTAATTAGCAATTCTGAACTGGCCGTAGTGTATAAATGAGTGATAGTTGATGTGAATGTGTAGACAGGGGAAATTGGTGGAAGACTGAGATTATACCCAGAGCCGACATGAACTGAATGGACCAAGCAACCTCTCTTCAGTGCCATAAGGAAATAGGAATGAATAGTCTGCATCCACCTCAGGAACCAAGAGATATAAGACCCTAAGACCATAAGACATAATAGCAGAATTAAGCAATTTGGCCCATCGAGTTTGCTCCACCATTCAATCCTAGTTGATCCTTATTTCCCCAACTCAGCCCCACACCCCAGCCTTCTCCCCATAACATTTGATGCTGTGTCCGATCAAGAGCCTATCAAGCTCTGCCTTAACTACACCCGAAGACATGGCTTCCACAGCTGCCTGTGGTAAAAAGTTCCACAAATTCACCACCCTCTGACCAAATAAATTTCTCCACATCTCTGTTTTAAATGGACACCTCTCTATCCTGTGACTGTGTCCTCTTGTCCTAGACTTCCCCACCATGGGAATCTACTCTGCCTAGGCATTTCAACATTCGAAATGTTTCAATGAGATACCTCCTCATCCTTCTAAATTCCAGTGAGTACAGACCCAGAGCCATCAAACGTTCCTCGTATGATGACCTTTTTATTCCTGGAAACATCCTTGTGAATCTCCTCTGGACCCTCTCCAATGTCAGCACACCTTTTCTAAGATGAGAGGCCCAAAGCTGTTCACAATACTCAAGGTGCGGCCTCACCAGTGCCTTATAAAGCCTCACCATAACATCCTTGCTCTTGTATTCTAGACATCTGGAAATTCGCTAACATTGCATTTGTCTTCCTCACCACCGACTCTACCTGCAAGTTAACCTTTAGGGTGTTCTGCACAAGGACTCCCAATTCCCTTTGCATCTCAGATTTTTGGATTTTCTCCCCACTTAGAAAATAGTTTGCACACTTATTTCCTCTTCCAAAGTGCATGACCATGCATTTTCCAACATCGTATTTCATTTGCCACTTTCTTGCCCATTCTCCCAATCTGTCTGCAGCCTTCCTGTTTCCGCAGCACTACCTACCTACCCCTCCACCAAACTTTGTATCATCTGCAAACTTGGCAACAAAGCCATCCATTCCATCATCTAAATCATTGATATACAGCATAAAAAGAAGCGGTTTGAACACTGACCCCTGCGGAACACCACTAGTCACTGACAGCCAACCAGAAAAGGATCCGTTTATTCCCACTCGCTGCCTCCTACCAATCAGCCAGTGCTCTAAGTACGCCAGTAACTAATGCCTCCACAATCTTTACCGCTACCTCTTTCAGAACCCGAGGGTGCAGTTTATCTGGCCTGGGTGACTCAGGTCTTTCAGGTTTTTGAGCACCTTCTCCTTTGTAATAGTAACTGCACTCACTTCTCTTTCTGCACTCCCTTCAATATCTGGCATGCTGCTAGTGTCTTCCACAGTAAAGACAGATGCAAAATACTTAATTAGTTCATGCACCATCTCCTTGTCCCCTGTTATTATTTCTCCAGCATCATTTTCTAGTGGACCTATACCCACTCTCATCTCTCTTTTATTTTTTACATACTTGAAAAAGCTTTTACTATCCATTTAAAGTTGTTTGTTCATTTGCTTTCATATTTCATCTTTTCTCTCCCAATGATTCTTTTAGTTGCTCTCTGAAGGGCTTTAAAAGCTTCCAGATCCTCTATGTTCCCACTAATTTTTGTTTAGTTGTATGCCCTCTCTTGCGCTTTTACATTAGCTTTGACTTCCCTTGTTAGCCACGGTTGTACTATTTTGCCATTTGAGTATACCTTTGTTCTTGGAATACATCTATCCTGCGCCATCCTCATTTTTCCCAGAAACTCACACAATTGCTGCTCTGCTGTCATCCCTGCCAGCATCTCCTTCCAATTTACTTTGGCCAGTTCCTTGCTCATACCACTGTAATTTCCTTTACTCCACTGAAATACTGCTACATCAGACTTTACTTTCTCCCTATCAAATTTCAGGATGAAATTAATCATATTGTGTTCACTGACTCCTAAGGGTTCTTTAACCTTAAGCTCCCTAATCACCTTCGGTTCATTACATAACACCCAATCCAGAATAGCTGATCCCCTAGTAGACTCAACAAAAACCGCTCTAAAAAGCCAACTTGTAGGCATTCAACAAACTCACTCTCTTGAGATCCATTTCCAACCTGATCTTCCCAATCGACCTGCATGTTGAAATCTCCATGACTATCATAACATTGCCCTTTTGACACACCTTTTCTATTTCCTGTTGTAATCTGTGATCCACATCCCAGCTACTGTTCTGAGGCCTGTATATTCTGTAACTGCCATCAGGGTCCTTTTACACTTGCGGTTTCTTAACTCACCCCACAAGGATTCAACATCGTCCAATCCTATGTCACATCTTTCTACTGATCTAATGCCATTCTTTACCAGCAGAACCGCGCTACCCACTCTGCCGACCTTCCTATCCCTCCGATACAATGTGTAACCTTGGACATTCAGCTACCAATTACAACCATCCTTCAGCCATGATTCGGTAATGGCCACAACATCATACCTGACAATTTGTAATAGTGCAACAAGATCATCCACCTTATTTCTTATACTCCGTACATTGAAATATAATCCTTTGAGTGCTGCATTTGCTATCCATTTTGATTTTGCATCCCTAATGCACTGATACTCAATCTGCTAGCTGCAATTTTGTCTTATCATCTGCCTGCCCTTTCTGACAGTCTGACTGCACGCTATCTTTGCTTTTTTACCATCCGTCCTATCCTGAGTCCCTTCACTCCGGATCCCACTCACTTGCCAGATGAGTTTAAAACATCCCCAACAGGTCTAACAAACTATCCCGTGAGAATATTGGTTCTCCTTGGAATTAGGTGCTACCCATCACTTTTGAACAGGTCATACCTCCCCCAGAAGAGATCCCAATGATCCAAGAACATGAAGCCCTGCCCCCTGCACCAGCTTCTCAGCCACGTATTTATTTACCAAAACATCCTGTTTCTACCCTCACTGGCACGTGGCACAGGCAGCAATCCAGAAATTACTACCCGGAAGGTCCTGCTTCTCAACTTTCTGCCTAGTTTTCTAAATTATCTTTTCAGGACATCTTTGCTTTTCCTTCCTGTGTCATTGGTACCATTATGCATCAAGACATCTGGCTGCTCTCCCTTCTCCTCCGAAATTTTGTGTTCACAATCCGAGACATCCCTGATCCTGGCACCTGGGAGGTAACATGCCATCCGGGTGTCTCGTTCATGTCCACAGAATCTCCTGTCTGTTCCCCTGACTATTGAGTTCCCTATCACTACCACCCCCCGGCTTCTCCCTCTTTCCCTTCTGCACTACGGACTCATGCTCAGTACCAGTAACCTGGTCTCTGTGGCATTCCCCTGGGAGGTCATCCCCCACAACAGTATCCAAAATGGTCTACTTGTTTTTGAGGAGAATGGCCACGGGGTGACTGTTCTCATTTGCATTTCTCCTGACTGTTACCCAGATATTCACCTCCTGCAACTTCGAGGTGACTACTTCCTTGCAACTCTGATCGATTGGCCGTGGCTATCCCTCAAGATCGAGGATGATGGTCTTCGTTCTGTTGATCTACTTATGGGCTCTCAAGTGGCTTATGAGTCCAATCTTAGATTTGAAAGTTCTTCCACATTCAGGACAGGTAGTTCCAAATGGCAGATCAGGCTTTGCTAGTTGCTGCCTCTCTTTCCATTTTCTTCTCTTTTCTTCTAATTCTGCACATCTGTTGGCTTTGAAAGTTGCTGTTCCTTCTCCGATGATGGCTTGCCAGAGTTTCCTGTCCTTGGCAGGGTTTCCCAATTGTTGATGTCGATGTTACATTTCTTCATGTTGGCTTTTAAGATGTCTTTGAATCTCTTCTGTTGTCTGCCTCTTTTACGTTTGCCTTCTTTAAGCTGGGAGTAGAAGATTTGTTTCCGCAGACAGTCGTCTTTCATGCGAACAACATGACCGCTCCATCTTAGTTGGTTCTTGATGACATAGGTTTTCACGAAACAACCCTGGAAAACGTGGACCACTTTCCATATCTTGGAAGTCACCTCTCCTCCAATGTCGACCTTAATGACGAGATCCAACATGGTCTTAAATGCGCTGGAGCAGCTTTTGGGCGTGTCTGAACAAGAGTCTTTCATGATCGTGACATCCGAACAGACACCAAAATGTTAGTGTACAAAGCAGTGGTAATCCCCACGCTCCTGTATACATCAGAAACCTGGACAACATACCAACAACATCTGAAGGCACTTGAAAAGTTCCATCAACGCTGTCTTCGAAACATCTTAAATATTAGATGGGAAGATAGAAGAACCAACATCAGTGTGCTAAATGAAGCAAAAACAACAAGCATCGAAGCCTACGTCATCAAGAACCAACTGATCGATTATCTCCTCACTTTCCAGTACAAGCCGAAGGTTATCCAGCTGCTGCTCCAGATGCCTGACACAGTCCTCAAGGAGCTGCAGCTGGATGCACTTCATGCAGGTTTAGTTCCCTGGGAGACTCTGGGACTGCTAGGACTCCAACATCCAGCACGAAGAACACGCAACAGCCACTTACTACACTAGGGACAGTAAGGGAAAGAAAATGGAACCTTTACAGAAGCATACCCAGAGCCAGTGCTTATTTCGAGCCGAAGCCTCCTTTGAGCCAAAGCCTGACACTCCTACTCTCACTAATGCCCTGCTCCCAACAATCGCCACCCCACTTGTCCCTTCTGTACTTTTAAACAAGCGTCACCAACGCCCATGATCAAGATATAAGTGATAGTGCTTATGTATTTAATATTTCAGTAATATTGTAAATATATTGTTTAAGCATTCTTGTTCATTTAAATAATTCACTACAAGTTACACGTAAAAATACATGAACTGCATACATCATGATTCTGCCACCTGATACGTGCATGCCTCCCTTGAAGTAAAGAATGGAGTTAGACACACATTTTGGACTCCCTTGTTTTTATTTTCATTAATTTTATGTTTTGCAATTACAAAACATAATGATACTGGCAACACTGATATTTTGATTCTATCTCTTGCCTCTTGAGATGTATGCAGAGCAGAACAGAGATGTAGGAAGGAAAACCAATGCTGGTAAATAATACATCCTTTGGCAGCTGGGCTGAATGTAAGAAAACAACAGAATTGACAGTGGTAACTGAGAGGAAGACATTATGTGGAATATGACAAGTCAAGGAATATTCAGCAACCAATATGTTTCTTTCTTGAATTAGGCTCAACAGTGGCCCTGCTGTGTAGTCTTCCCCTGACACTCCAGTGAGTCTTGTTCGAATTTCTCGGTCAGACTTGCACTTCTCTGAAAATTCTGTAGAAGGTGGATGAATGGGGTTTGTGGCCTGCTTTTATTCTGGGTGAAGACCCTTGCTGGGCGTAATTAAACATTAAAGGTTAGCTTTATTTGACAAACCACAAGATCAAGGTTACCTATGCCTACTCATGCTGTTTCTATGTCTGATGTGAGAACATACACACTGGATAGAAGCTTCCTTCACTGTGCTATCAGAATGTGGAACAGCCTTCCAGATGCTGTGGTTGGAAACATCTGCGATGATGGGGTCCAAGCCTTCAAGAGTCGAGTGCACAAACACCTATCATCTCTGGGAGGGAAGTCACATGCTTCTTCATAAGCTATCATGAAAGGGACCAGGATGGCAGTGCTTGGTTGTTGATAGGTAGGGTTAGTACTTGACTTTCAAGAGCACTTGTGAGTTATGTTCCGGCTGGACTTAGTCCTTAAACTGCTGGAGAATAGTGCGGAAAGAATGGGTGCTGTTCTCTCCCGGTAGGGATTAGTTTTTAGTTCCAAGTGCTCCTGCCACGTTTTGTCACCCTGCAACCTTATCCTTCAATCTCCTTGAATTATGGAGGACAGCATGTGTATAAATGTCTCTCTCCAGCAGACTTCATCATGATCATCGTGACTCCAGTATTTCTACTATCTTTAATGTTTTTTAATTGTACACATGATTTTTTTGTGTTCTATCGCTGAGCAGCTGTGAACCATCTGATTCGCCCATCAGAGCTCTCTTTGAGAACTAGTTGACTTGATCAGCATTTCTGATCTGGCTATTGTTCACGATTGCACTTAAATAAAAAAAAATGTACAAACGCTGAAATGTGTCATTTCCATCAATGACCATCACGGTCTGAGAATGTACTGGGGGCAGCCCAGTGTGTTGCTGTGCTTCTCCCACCAACACAGTGTCTCCTCAACTTACTAACCCGTATATCGTTGGAACGTGGGATGAAACCAGAGCACCAGGAGGAATCCCACACAGTCACAGGGAGAACTTACAAACTCCTTACAGACAGAGGATGGCATTTGGGCTTTTATTTTAATTTGATATCATTAGGAACCAAGGTGGAGGTCCTGGGTCAATACCGTACCCTCTGCCCCATGATAGTTCCCTCACAGTTTCTTCTTCTGGTCGTTGATTGATTTTCCTACAGGATTCAGAGAAAGTTACATGTAACAACAATTATCCACCAAATCCATAAGGTAGGATCAAATTCAAAATAAGAATGGAAAAATAAGGTTCAAAGTTCAATTTTGGAATGAACAGTCTGCATTCAAGTCATGAACCAAGAGACAGAATCAAGATATCACTAATACTTTGATTCCATCTCTTGCCTCTTGAGGTGAACACAGACCAGAGCAGAGATGTAGATAGGAAAGACATTCAATAATGGAAAGGAATATCAAAACACATAGGATAGCCAATTGGGAATAGCATGCCCCACATGCAAAGATATTGCTTCTTAATTTTCAAGCCACTGATCGCTCAGTTTGGAAGTTGAGACTCTCTCTGTCTTGCCATGAATGACAAAATTGTGATTAGAAAGCATTCCGCAAACCCACACAATCAGCAGGGGAAGCTGTGCATGGAAGGTAGTGATACAGGTCGTAATTCCACATCACCAGCCTACACGTCAAATCAGAACAGCTGTGTAATGCAGGAGTGGGCTTGAAAACTTGCCCTTCAGCAAGCCGGCCAGGGAAATACAACGTACTCTGAATCAAGACTGAAGCAGGAAAAAAGGTTATGTCGTTGGTTCAAAGATCAAAGTAAATTTGTTATCGAAGTATGTATATGTCACCATATACTATCCTGAGATTTGTTTGCTTGTGGGCATTCACAGTAGAACAGAGAAATACAATAGAAACAATGAAAATTGAACACACATAATCCAATGTTCCGAAGAAGGCAAACTGTGCAAATGCAAAATAATAATAATAATAATAATAAATACATAGTTAAATTGATAAACAAATAAATACACAAAGAAACAAGTAAAGAAAGAATACTGAGAACCTGAGTTGTGGAGTCCTTGGAAGTGAATTAGTCGGTTGTGGAATCAGTTCAGAGTTGAGGTGAGTGAAGTTGTCCACGCCGGTTCAGGATTCTGATGGTTGAAGGGTAATATCTGTTCCTGAACCTGGTGGTGTGGGACCTGAGGCTCTTGTACCTCCTTCCCGATGGCAGTATCTTAATCATCCAGGGAGCTGGTAGTTTTACTTAGAGATTTTTTGGGATATTGCATAATTCTATAGCCCCTAAGGATATTGCCCTAGTTGTTTGCTATATATAAATATGTGTAATACAGTTTATATCATTTATTAACACATCCTTTGTTTCATATGACAAGGAGTGACGGGTTACTGAACTTGCATCCAAACTCCTTGATCCATGACATTATTTGAAATTATACCATGGCAAATGGAGAAGTTAAATGAATTTGAATTAAAAAGTTTGCCCTCAGTAATGATGGTTAGAGAACTACTAGTTTCAATTAAAAACTCATCTGGTCTAATGTCTTCAAGCAAGAAAAACTAGCTTTTCCCACTCTCATCTACACATTCCTATTTAGGTTCGGGTTCAGATTTAATTATCACATGTACATCGAAACATGCAGTGAAATGTGTCATTTCTGTTAACAGCCAGCACACCCAAGGATGTTACAAACAGAAGAGATTCTGCAGATGCTGAACACACACAAAATGCTGGTGGAACTCAGCAGGTCAGGCAGCATCCATGGAGATGAATATATAAGTCGATGTTCTGGGCTGAGACACTTCGTCAGGCCTGGGTGAAGGGTCTCAGCCCAAAATAGTGACTACTTATTCACCCTGACCTGCTGAGTTCCTCCAGCATTTTGTGTAGGTTACCCAATGTTGTGCTGGGGGAAGCCTACAAGTATCACCACACAACACACACAAAATGGTGGAGGAACTCAGCAGGCCAAACAGAGTAAGGTCTGTTTGTTCTTTTCCATAGATGCTGCCTGGCCTGTTGAGTTCCTCCAGCATTTTGTGTGTGTTGCTTTGGATTTCCAGTATCTGCAGATTTATCACCATGTATTCTGGTACAAACATAGTAACAACAGCAAAACAGACCCTTTTCCCATCACCAGCCCACTTTCACATTCAGACAGCCAGCCTCTGCGCCTCCTGTTCTTGGCCCCAGATTCTGACACTATGGCGTTTACTCAGTTCAGGGGATTGGGGATAGGAAATAAAGATTACTCTTGCCAGTGTTGTTCACTCTGTTAAACTATTAAATAATAAAAATGAGGTACTTCATAATTTTGCGTCAAGATCAGTCAGAACAATTAGCAGGATTGAAATAGATGTTTTCCTCAGAATATCAGGCTTTCATAGTGAAGTACAACACTAAATCAGAATGGATTGTGATCAGCAATTTGTTTAGAAATTAGAAATAATTTGGAAATTATTTGAAAGATGATGAGGGGCATAGAGAGAGAAGATAATAGGTAACATTTCCCCATGAAGAGATATCTAAGTCCAGAGGGCACACGTTTAGAGTCAGCAGAAGCAGATTCAAGTGCGATGTGAGAAATGCAAAAGATTCTGCCAATGTTGGAAGTCCAGAGCAACACAGACACACAATGCAGGAGGAACTCATTAGATCAGGCAGCATCTGTAGAGGGGAATAAGCAGTCGATGTAATGGGCCGAGACACTTCATGAGGACAGTAAGTTTTTTTCATTACTTTATAGCTTCTCATCAGTTGGCCTTCATAAATAAAAGTACTGAGTATCAGAGATGAGATGTTATGTTGAACTTGAATAAAACATTGGTGAAGCCTAATTTGGAGTTGTGTGCAGTTTTGGTCACCTACCAAGGTTGAAAGGATAGAGAGACCATTTATAAGAATGTTGCCAGGACTGGAGGACCTGAGTTATAAGGAAAGATTGAATAGTTTGTGTATATTCCTTGGAATGTAGAAGATTTGACTGAGGTATACAAAATTACAAGGGGTATGGATAGGGTAAATGCAAGCAGGCTTTCTCCACTGAGGTTGGTTGGGACCACAACCAGGGGCCATGGGTTAAAGGGGAAAGGTGAAAAGTTAAAAGGGAACATGATGGGAAGCCGCTTTACTCAGAGGGTCGTGAGAGTGTGGAATGATCTGCCAGTGCAAGCGGTATATGTGATTTTGATTTCGATGTTTAAGAGGGTATGGAGGGCTGTGGTCCAGGAGCAGGTAGATGGGAGTAGATAGTTTAAATGGTTCAATATGGACTAGATGGGCCAAAGGGCCTGTTTCTGTGCTGTACTTTTCCATGACTATGACTGTATTATCAATGATTTTTTTTCACAGAAGATGTTTGGAATCTGGAGTGTACTACCTAAATATGTAGTTGAGTCAGGTACTTTCACAACAGTTAATAAGTGTACAGGTAAACAATTGAACCACCAAGGCACAAAAGACTATAGATCAAATACTGACAAAGTAAATGAAATTTGTTTATTATTGTCACATGTACCAACGTCCAGAGAAAAGCTACATTTTGCAGGTTACAGATCATAACCTCACATCAGTGCATTGAGTTAGTAAAAGGGAAAAGCAGTAACAGACTGCAGAATGAAGTGTTGCAGGTACAGTGTAAACAGACAGTAAGGTGCAGGATCATGAAACGAGGTTGATTGTAAGATCAAGAGTCCATCTTATCATAGAAAGGGTCCATTGAATGGTCTTATGATGCTGGAATAGAAGCTGTTCTTGTGCATCATGGTTAGCTTCTAACCCACTGTTATAAGACAATCAAATGACCATAAGACATAGGAACAGAATTAGGCCATTCTGCCCTTTGAGCTTGCCCCACCATTCCATCATGGATGATTTATTCTCCCTCTCAACTCCATTCACCTACCTCTCCCCTTAACCTTTGATGCCTTTGCTAATCAAGAGCCTATTAATCTTCATTTTAAATGTACCCAGTGCTTTGACTACCACAGCTGTCTGTGGCAATGAATTCCACAAATTCACCACCCTTTGGTCAAAGAAATTCTTCCTCATCTCTTTTCTAAAGGGATGTCTCTCTACTCTGAGGCTGTGCACTGTGGTCCTAGACTCCACCACACCTCCCCCCCCCCGCCCCCACCGATTATAGGATACATCCACTCCACATGCACGGTATCTAGGCCTTCAGGACATCTATCTCTTAGATGTGTGGTGTTCAATGTGCAATTGGAATACAAAACAGAATACAAAAGAAATGCTTCAATAAGATTTTAAAAACATCTTTGCAAATAAGAATCCATATATAACTCAGATTCCACTTTGCGCTCATCTGATACAACCTGAATCTGACAGAAGAATGGTAAATTATGAGTTTGCAAATCAGTTGGGAGCCAAGGATGTTGGGAATAGCAAGGGTTCAGCGCTGTGAGAGGGATGTGGGACAGGTGGCAGAGAAGGAGTGCCAGAGGAGGGGCTGACTTGTGTACAGATATATCCAGTCCTGAGAAACCAGGCAAAATCATTTGATTCCAAATGACTGGTTTATTGATCACTACAGAGTGTCTCCCTGCTGCTTCCCATTCCCTCCCCTCTCCCTTCCGCTTTTCCCAACCATGATCCCCCACTCTCTGCCCCCTTCCCACAATAGAGACCCATGTCAGAATCAGGTTGATCATATGTCATGAAACTTATTTTTTTGCAGCATCAGTATAGTACAATACATAAAATTAATACAGTACTGTGCAAAGAGACATAAATGGTCTCCTTACACGAGGAAATCTGCAGATGCTGGAAATTCAAGCAACACACATCAAAGTTGCTGGTGAATGCAGCAGGCCAGGCAGCATCTCTAGGAAGAGGTACAGTCGACTTTTCGGGCCGAGACCTGCTCCCTGACGAGTCCTGATGAAGGGTCTCGGCCCGAAACGTCGACTGTACCTCTTCCTAGAGATGCTGCCTGGCCTGCTGCATTCACCAGCAACTTTGATAAATGGTCCCCTTGTACAGTAAGGTGGACTGTTGACCTTAGAATAGAAAGATGCTTGAGATTCACTATGTTCAATGTAAATTTATTATCAAACTAATATCATCACCATGTACTACCCTGAGATTCATTTTCTTGCGGGAATTGATAACACTATAGAATAAATGAAATACTGCACACAAGGCAGACAAACGTGCAGTGTGCAAAAAAAACAACAAAATGTGCAAATACAAAAAAAGGAAAAAATAAGACAGTAATTAAGTAATAAAATATGGTAAATGGTGGCCTGTTCCTATGCGGAATGACTCCATGATCCACTAAGAAATGTAATTCAAAATCTCGTTTTGTTTCTTCATTCCAGAACTATTCTGTGCTGAACCTGGGGCCGTCCTCTTCAGTAATTACCATAAACAATTCAATGTACTGGCAGGACTTTGAGGAAGCCTGCGTCTATGAATGCCTGGATGGTAAAGACTGCCAGAGCTTCTTCTGCTGCTACAAGGAATGTAAATCCGGCTTGTGGCGAAAAGGACGGATCCATGTAGATATTTTGAAATTAGACACATATTCACGTGTGTTTTTTCCTACAACGTTTTTGCTATTTAATCTCATCTACTGGGTTGGATACCTCTACCTTTAAGTTTCTGCCTGTACCAATGAAGACTTCCTTCATTGACACTTGTCCTGTAACTCTGTCGGAAAAAGTGGAACTACCTGAGGTGAAGTAACATCTGTTTTTTATTTTTACCTCCCATTACATTAATTGCAAATTCGTTACAAAATGGCGGATGGAAGCAAAGAGCAGAAGGTGTATATAGCTGACAAGGTGTCTCTCCAAGGTTGTCAGCTGAAACGCTTTTTTTTTGGACAATCTTGAAGTGAATGGACTGACCCCATTGAATTGATGAATTATAGCCTTAGTTTTGCATTCAGCAGCAATTTTTAGTAACTATTCACGAGCCTGTTGGATAGTCAGAAGAGCCTTGACTTTTAAATAGCTGCATGAAGAAAACAAAAAATTAGCTATGAGCAAACTAGGCCAAAACATATTCCTCTTACCAAGCTAATTAGAGTAAATGAAGGCATTTCTGGCCATAGCAACCAATGAAAACAGTTTCTTTTAGGTCTAAATTACAGATGATTCATGCAAATCTATTTGTATCTGACACAACAGGTGTCGACAGGTGAAAGCAACATTTTCTTTGGGGGAGAAAAAAATCTAGGTGTATGCTGTGTCTGTTCATGAGCAAAACTTCAAAACAATGTTGGGTGAATAAAGTGTTAGACTGTATGGAAAATTATACAGCACTTCATATTATGTGGGTTTAATTTGGTAGTATGATGTTAGAGGTGACTGAGTTAAACTAGCTGAAAATATTGATGAAATATTATCTAGGTAAAAGATGGTTCATTCGCCATCCATTCATTCTTAGCAACGGTCACAATTCTGCTTAACCCTTTGAGGACTGAGTTGGTATTCGCACAACCAGATTTTACAAAGAGCCACACCTAGGTCCATGTCCTGGAGAATTTCGGAGCTTTTTCAGTGGATCGAAGGAACATATCCCACATCACCAAAGTGTACCTAGGCTTGAAGGCATCAAGATGATAGTTTGAATGCATCTGTGGAGGTATCATGTACCACTTGGAGAAAGAGACAAAGAGAATGGGAAAAACAATTAAATAAATCCTTCAAATGCTACAATGACACACACATTGTCATTATATTAGCCATCATCTTTGTTCCAAAAATCACCACAGAAAAAACCTTTGAGTCGTCAAAATTGCACAATATCTAAAATAACATATATAGAAATGGAGGTTGGAGGAGGAATGAACTGGATGACATGAGGGCATTGATAACGAAAATATCAATCAGGGATAAAAAGCATACATGAAGGGTAACATAGAAACAGAAACATAGAAAGCCTACAGCACAATACAGGCCCTTCGGCCCACAAAGTTCTGCAGAACATGTCACTATCTTAGAAATTACTAGACTTCCCCATAGCCCTCTATATTTCTCTAAGCTCCATGTACCTATCCAAAAGTCTCTTAAGAGACCCTATTATATCTGCCTCCACCACCGTTGCTGTCAGCCCATTCCACACACTCACCACTCTCTGAGTAAACAACTTACCCCTGACATCTCCTCTGTACCTACTTCCCAGCACCTTAAACCTGTGTCTTCTTGTGGCAACCATTTCAGACCTGGGAAAAAGCCTCTGACTATCCACACGATCAATGCCTCTCATCATCTTAACACCTCGATCAGGTCACCTCTCATCCTCCGTCACTCCAAGGAGAAAAGGCTGAGTTTACTCAACCTATTCTCATACGGCATACTCCCCAATCCAGGCAGCATCCTTGTAAGTCTCCTCTGCACCCTTTCTATGGCTTCCACATCCTTCCTAGAGTGAGGCGACCAGAACTGAGCATAGTACTCCAAGTGGGGTCAGACCAGGGTCCTATATAGCTGCAACATTACCTCTCGGCTCCTAAATTCAATTCCATGATTAATGAAGGCTAATACACTGTATGCCTTCTTAACCACAGCGTCAACCTGCGCAGCTGTTTCGAGCGTCCTATGGACTTGGACCCCAGGATCCCTCTGATCCTTCACACTGCCAAGAGTCTTACCATTAATACTATATTCTGCCATCATATTTGACCTACCAAAATGAACCACTTCACACTTATCTGGGTTGATCTCCATCTGCCACTTCTCAGCCCAGTTTTGAATCCTATCAATGTCCCAAAGTAACCTCTGACAGCCCTCCACACTATCCACAACACCTCCAACCTTTGTGTCATCAGCAAACTTACTAACCCATCCCTCCACTTCCTCATCCAGGTTATTTATAAAAATCATGAAGAGTAAAGGTCCCAGAACAGATCCCTAAGGCACACCACTGGTTACCGACCTCCATGCAGAATATGACCCGTTTACAACCACTCTTTGCCTTCTGTGGGCAAGCCAGTTCTGGATCCACAAAGCAATGTCTCCTTGGATCCCATGCCTCCTTACTTTCTCAATAAGCCTTGCATGGGGGTACCTTATCAAATGCCTTGCTGAAATCCATATACACTACATCTACTGCTCTTCCTTCATCCATGTGTTCAGTCACATCCTCAAAAAATTCAGTCAGGCTCATAAGGCACGACCTTCCCTTGACAAAGCCATGCTGACTATTCCTAATCATATTATGCCTCTCCAAATGCTCATAAATCCTGCCTCTCAGGATCTCTCCCATCAACTTACCAACCACAGAAGTAAGACTCACAGGTCTATGATTTCCTGGGCTATCTCTACTCCCTTTCTTGAATAAAGGAACAACATTCACAACCTTTCAATACTCCGGAACCTCTCCCGTCCCCATTGATCATCGCCAGAGGCTCAGCAATCTTCTTCCCTCGCCTCCCACAGTAGCCTAGGGTATATCTCATCTGGTCCCGGCGACTTATCCAACATGATGCTTTATAAAAGCTCCAGCACATCCTCTTTCTTAATATCTGCATGCTCAAACTTTTCAGTCTGCTGCAAGTCAGCACTACAATCACCAAGATCCTTTTCCATTGTGAATACGTACTGAAGTAAAGTATTCATTAAGTACCCCTGCTACTTCCTCTGGTTCCTTGCACACTTTCCCACTGTCACACTTGGTAGGTCCTATTCTTTCACGTCTTATCCTCTTGCTCTTCACATGCTTGTAGAATGCCTTGGGGTTTTCCTTAATCCTGCCCACCAAGGCCTTCTCATGGCCCCTTCTGGCTCTCCTAATTTCCTTTTTAAGCTCCTTCCTATTAGCCTTATAATCTTCTCGATCCTTAACATTACCTAACTCTCTGAACCTTTTGTAAGCTTTTTTTTTCTTCTTGACTAGATTTATTACAGCCTTTGTACACCAGGGTTCCTGTACCCTACCATAACTTCCCTGTCTCATCGGAACATACCTATGCAGAAATCCACACAAATATTCCATGAACATTTTCCACCTTTCTTCTGTACTTTTCCCTGAGAACATCTGTTCCCATTTTAAGCTTCCAATTTCCTGCCTGATAGCCCCATAATTCCCTTTACGCCAATTAAATGCTTTTCTAACTTGTCTGTTCCTATCTCTCTCCAATGCTATTGTAAAGGAGATAGGATTATGATCACTATCTCCAAACTGCTCTCCCACTGTGAGATCTGACACCTGACCAGGTTCACTTCCCAATATCAAATCAAGTACAGTCTCTCCTGTCTTCATATTGTGTCAAGAAACCTTCCTGAACACACCTAACAAACTCCACCCCACCTAAACCCCTTGCTCTAGGGAGATGCCAATCGATATTTGGGAAATTGAAATCTCTCATCACGACAACTCTGTTATTATTACACCTTTCCAGGATCTGTTTCCCTATCTGCTCCTCAGTATCCCTGTTACTATTGGGCAGCCTATAAAAAACACCCAGAGGAGTTATTGACCCCTTCCTGTTCCTACCCTCCACCCACAGAGACTCCATAGACCATCCCTCCATGACGTCCACCTTTTCAGCAGCTGTGAGACTATCTCTGATCAACAGTGCCATGCCCCCAACTCTTTTGCCTGCGTCCCTGTCCTTTCGGAAACATCTAAAACTCAGCACTTAAAGTAATCATTCCTGTCCCTGAGCCATCCAAGTCTCTGTAATGGCCACCACATCATAACTCCAAGTACTGATCCGCACTCTAAGCTCATCCGTTTTGTTCACAATACTCCTTGCATTAAAATAGACACATCTCAAACCATCGGTCTAAGCGCGTCCCTTCTCTATCACCTGCCTATCCTCCCTCACACACTGTCTCCAAGCTTTCTCTATTTGTGAGCCAACCACCTCTTCCACAGTCTCTTCAGGATATTTGTCCCTCTGGGATTCGAGTGCAACCCGTCGTTTTTGTACAGGTCACACCTGCCCCAAAATAGGTCCCAATGATCCAGAAATCTGAATCTCTGCCCCATGCTCCAATCCCTCAGCCACACATTTATTCTCCACTTCATTCTATTCCTTTGTTCACTGTCACGTGGCACAAGCAGTAATCCCAAGATTACTACCTTTGCGGTCCTGCTTTTCAACTTCCTTCCAGTCTGTTTTCAGGACCTCTTCCCTTTTCCTACTTACGTCATTGGTATAAATATGTACCACGACCTCTGGCTGTTCTCCCTCCCACTGCACACAAAATGCTGGAGCAACTCAGGAGGTCAGGCAGCATTTATGGAATGGAATTAAGAATCAACTGGACTAAGGAAGGGACTCAGTCTGAAACATCGACTCTTTATTCCTCTCAATGAACGCTGCCCGACCTGCTAAGTTCCTGCAGCATTTGTGTGAGTTATTCTGGATTTCCAGCATCTGCAGAATCTCTTGAGTATAAGAGGAGTTATCATCACCAATGACCCTACTTGTTATTCACTGTTAATCCACATGAACTAAAATGTGAGATTCAATGACAATCACAAAAAGAATGCTGGAAATCTGAAAATAAAACCAGAAAAAGATGGAAACCCTCAACAGGTCATGCAACAGCTGTGGTAAAATGCACAGAATTACTGCTTTAGGTCAAGGACGCTTCACTAGAAATTCTGTGATCTGAACTATTTTGTCTGTTTCTCTTTCCACACATACACCCCTGACCTGCTGAGAGTTTTCTGGTTTATATGTGAGATCCATTAAATTGGTAACTTGGATTATTATTGTCACATGTACTGAGGTACAGTATAAATCTTTGTTTTGTTTACCATCCATACAGGTCATTTTGTTTTAACAGTACATTGAGATAATGCAAAGTAAAACATTAATAGAATGCAGACTAACATTTTACAGACAAAGCGTAGTGCAGGTAAACAATAAGGTTCAAGGCCATAACAAAGTAGATCGAGAGGTCAACGACCCAATTTATCACATTAGGGGACCATTCAATAGTCCTTTAAAAGCAAGATAGAAGTTGTCCTTGAGCCTGGTAGTATCTGCTTTCAGGCTTTTGTATCTTTTGTCTAATTGACGAGAGAGGGGGGAAAGGGGAATGTCTGGGTTGGTTGGGATCTTTGAATACCTTGGCTGTTTTAAACAAGGTAGTGAAAAGTGAAGGCGGAATTCACGAAGAGGAGGTTGCATTCCGTGATGCGCCGAACTGTGTTCACCACGCTGTGCAGTTCCTTGCTAGTTTGGGAAGAACAGTTGCCACAGTAAGCTATGATGGATCCAGACAGAATGCACTCTGTGATGCATCAATATAAATTAGTGATGAATAGAGTGACCTCCACAGTTCTGAGTGACGGCGCATAGGTATAGATAGGCATTTGGATAGCGACGAAGAAGTTTCTTGATGCCTGTGTAAAATATCCCGAAGGCTCTTCTAAATAATTCTGCTGTGTGTGTGTGTGTGTGTGTGTGTGTGTGTGTGTGTGTGTGTGTGTGTCCGTGTCTGTGTGTGTGCAAAGCACATAGATGATTGTCTACATCCTAAGTTTATCATCATCATCATTATGTTCCATGTCATATGATGAGGGCAATCATGCTCTTTGACCATGATTGTTCTTGGCAAATGTTTCTACTGAAGTATTTTGCCACTGCCTTCTTCTGGGCAGTGTCTTTACAAGACATGTTACCTCAGCCATTAACAGTACTCTACAGAGATTGTCTGCCTGGCATAAGTGGTCGCATAACCAGGGCTTGTGAAATGCACCAGCTGCTCATGCAACCATCCACCACCTGTTCCCATGGCTTCACGTGACCCTGACTGAGGTTCTGAGCAGGTATTACCCTTTGCCCAATGGTGACCCACAGGCGAGTGGAGGAAAGAAGCGCCTTACACTTCCTTTGGTAGAGATGTATCTCCACCAGGCCATGCAACATGCTAAGTTATTCATCTTAAACTGCCTTGTTCTATATTATTGCATTGGCTTGGTCCTGCAGAACATCTGAGTGGTCATTCACCATATATGTACCCATGCGGGATAACAGGTTACTTAATTAGAATAATTTGGCTGGTGCTTATCTTTTAAGCACACACACACACACACACACCTTAAGAGACAGGAGCAGAATTTGGCTGTTTGGCCCATCAAGTCTGCTCTGTAATTTCATCATAACTGATTTATTATCCCTCTCAACCCCATTCTCCTGCATTTTCCTCGTAACCTTTGACACCGTTACTAATCAACAATCTATCAACCTCTACTTTAAATATATACAATGACTTGACCCTCACAACCATCTGTGGCAATTCACCACCCCCTGGCTAAAGAAATTCCTTCTCATATCTGTCCTAAAAGGACATCCTTCCATGCTAAGGCTGTCCCCTCTGATCCTAGGCTCTGTCCTCTTCATGTCCATTCTATCTGGGCCTTTTAATAATTGATAAATTTTACTGAGATACCCTCATTCTTCTAAACTCCAGCGAATGCAGTCCCAGAGGTATCAAACGCTTCTCTAAGACCCTTTCATTCCCGGGATCTTTCTTATGAACCTCACCTGGACCCATTCCAATGCCTGCATAGCCTTTCTTAGACAAGGGGCCCAGAACTGCTCACTATATTCCCATTGGTCCATCCAGCTTGACCCTTTGTCATTCTGCTTTAAGTATTGTGACACAGACACTCCACAAGCAGTGACATGTAATTACCTTGAACTCACAAACCATGAAGGTGATGAATGATGAGCTTAGAAGGTAATTGAATAGGAGTTTGATTGGTTAGATGGACGGAGTGGAGATGAGGATTGGACTTCTCTATGGAAGAGCAGAATGACCTCAGACTGTGCCACTCTATAACTCATACCCAGCTTATTTTGAAAGTTACTGTCAAATCCAATTCCACCACCTTGCAAATATCTCATCAGGATTACCATAATTGGTCAGCATGGTAGCGCAGTGGTTTGCACAATACCTTACAGTACAGGTGACCCCAGGTTCAATTCTTGACTCTACCTGTAAGGAGTTTGTACGTTCTCCCCGTGACCGCGAGGGTTTCCTCTGGGTGCTCCAGTTTCCTCCCACAGTCCAAAGACCTATCGGTTGGTAGGTTAGTTGGTCATTGTAAATTGTCCTGTGATTAGGCGAAGATTAAATTGAGGGGTTGCTGAGCGGCATGGATCAAAGGGCCAGGAAGACCTACTCCAGACTCTATCTCAATAAATAAATAAATAATTTTGCACGCAATATAAAAAGCCTCATACAATCTCTGGCCATTTTACCTTCTATCTTGTACATCATGACTGGTACCAATGGCTCTCAACCTTGTGCCAGTAGAAACACTTCACCTTATTTACTCTGATGGACTGTTGATGATCTTGAATCCCTAGGCCAAAGAACTTATAAAGTATCAGAGTCACAGAGCGCTATAGCACAGAATCAGGACCATCAGCCGATCTATTCCATGCTGATCTATTGTTCTGCCAAGTCCCATTGGCCTGCAACTAGACCACAGCCCCACATACCCCTCCCATCCATGTACTGATAGAAACTTTTATTTATTTATTATTGTGATACTGCATGGAATTGGTCCTTCAAACTGCATCACCCAGCAACCCTCAATTTACCCCTAGCCTAATCACAGGACAATTTACAATGATCAATTATTCTATCAACCAGTAGGACTTTGGGAGGAACCTGGAGCACCCACAGGAAACACATGCAGTCATGGGCAGAACATACAAACTCCTTACAGGCAGCAGTGGAAACTGAACACAGGTCACTTGCACTGTAAGGCATTGTGTAACCACTACTCTACCTCTCCAACAGTTCCTGAAATGTTGAAATTGAACCCACAGTTACCATTTCTACTGGCAGTTTGTTGCACATTCGCACCACGTTCTGAGTGAAGAAGTTCCTCCTCATGTTCCCCTTTCACCTTTCACCCTTAACTCCTCTCCTCTAGTTCTAGTCTCACCCAACCTCAGTGGAAAAAGACTGCTTGCATTTACCCTACCTGTTCCATTCATTCCCCCCCACCCTTATTCTCTTACACTCCAGGGAATAAATTCTTAACATATTCAACCTTTTACTATAGCTCAGCTCTTCAAGTCCTGGCAACATCCTTGTAAATTTACTCTTTTATTCCATGACTCCATTAAATGGCATTTGAGTAGACAGTTTGCTGATGGTTGGTATTGAAGTGCTAAGACAGAGTCCCGTTTCAGTGCTGCATCATTCTGTGATGCTATGACTTTATCTCATATTTGGTTGTTCCATATAACTGAGCTCGTCTATAGTTCAGTCCTCATAATTCTCCTCCGTACAAGCTCCAAGGCAATGACGCCTTCTTGTCATGAGATATATTGAAGTAAACACAATAGTCCAGTGTGGATTTCAAAGTTTTAAAATAACTTCTATCTATTAGTGCTGATTCCTCTGCTGATCTAGCCAAAGACAATATACTTATCTCAGTTCCTGCATTCCCTTATATGGCCTCTCCCTATTCTTCTTACCAATATTAACAATTTGAATTTCTGTACTTCAAATTTCATCGGCATCTAAGGATTCCTACAAAGATATAAACATGAAGGATTGTGCAGATGCTGGAAGCCCAGAAAAACAAACACAAAAGGCTGGAGGAACTCGGCTGATCAGGCAGCATCTATGGAGATGAAAGAAAACTTGATAAGGTAATGGGCAGATGAGGAGAAGAGATGGGGTAAGAGGGAAGCCAGAATGGGAATGGAAAAAGACAGAAGAGGAAAGGGAAGAAAATACTAGAAGTTAGAGAAATCGATGTTGATGCTGCCAGGTTAGAGGCTACCCAGAGGATATGAAGTGTTGCTCCTCCAACCTGAGAGTGGCCTCATTGGGGCAGTAAAGGAAGCCATGTTGGAATGGGAATGGGGAAGTGGAGTTAAAATGGGTGGTGGACAGAGCGAAGATGCTAAAATGTCCCATCTCAAACTCCTCGCAGTATGGGCACTTCACCCTTTATTTTCATACCTGCCTTCAGAAAACCTATGTGCATAATCCTGCTTCTACAGCTGCTCCTTAAACAGCATCTTTATGCTCTCAAAGCTGCTTCAAGCTGTTAAAAATTTCACACCTCTCCAACAGAGGAAACCAGAGTTTTATAAGCATCTTCCAGTCCACCGAGATTAGGTGACTACACCGAGCTTCTGAATTGCCTTCCTGATCTGCTTCTTTATTGCACCTTGATTTTATTCCAACAACCAGGCAATCAGTTTAAATAGAGCAGCATATGACTTCCCAGAGGAGCTTAATGAAAAAGATTCCAGGAATAAAAGGGTTAATGTACAGTGCTGTGCAAATGTTTTAGGCACATATATACAGTATAGCTAGGGTGCATAGAGGTTATCTGCCATATCGTGCGAGGGTTAATTTTGATTTTGTTTAAAGCACATGGTGGAACAACATCCATCTCCATCTTTTCTTTATTTGCCCTAGAAACAGCAATATCTGCTTTTGTTAATATTGATAAATATTGTCTAGATACAGTACTGTGCAAAAGCCTTGGGTACTCTAGCTATATATATGTGCCTAAAAGTTTTGCACAGTACTACATAAGGAGCGTCATTTGGCTCTGGGCCTGTACTCGCTGGAGTTTAGAAGAATGTGAAAGGACCTCATTTAAACCTATCGAATATTGAAAAGCTGAGATAGTGTGGATGTGGGGAGGGTGTTTCTTATAGTGGGGGAGTCTAGGACCAGAGGCCACAGCATCGGAATGAAGAACAGAGATGAGGAGGAATTTCTTTAGCCAGAGGGTGATGAATCTGTGGAATTCATTACCACAGATGGCTGTGGAAGCCAAATCACTGGGTATATTTAAAGCAGGGGTCGATAGGTTTTCTCCCCTTCTCCTGGCAGTAGAAACTGTTCCACCAGGCTTAGTAGCTAAGCCACATGTGAAGGCCAGCATTTGGACCTGGTTGTCGGAGGCTAATAGAGTTGCACGCCATTGGGACCATTTCATAGGTAATGGAAGCTAGTCCCCACTACCACTCCCTTATGGAACTTCCTGGCTCATTACTTCACCTCCCCCCCACCCTCGGTTTCATCTATCACTTTGTGTTTCTCCCTCCCCTCCCCCCACCTTTTAACACTATTCCTCATCTTTCTCTCCAGTCCTGCTGAAGGGTCTCGGCCCGAAACATTGACTGTACTCTTTTCTATAAATACTACCTGGCCTTCTGAGTTCTTCCGGCATTTTGTACGTGTTACTATGGAACAGGTTACTTGGAGTGTTACTTTGGAATACTGTGTCCAGTTCTGGTCACCTCACTATCGGAAGGATGTGGAAGCATTGGAAAGGGTACAGGGGAGATTTACCAGGATGCTGCCTGGTTTAGAGAGTATGCATTATGATCAGAGATTATGGGAGCTAGGGCTTTACTCTTTGGAGAGAAGGAGGATGAGAGGAGACATGATAGAGGTGTACAAGATAATAAGAGGAATAGATAGAGTGGATAGCCAGCGCCTCTTCTGCAGGGCACCACTGCTCAATACAAGAGGACATGGCTTTAAGGTAAGGGGTGGGAAGTTCAAGGGAGATATTAGAGGAAGGTTTTTTACTCAGAGAGTGGCTGGTGCATGGAATGCACTGCCTGAGTCAGTGGTGGAGGCAGATACACTAGTGAAGTTTAAGAGACTACTACACAGGTATATGGAGGAATTTAAGTTGGGGGGTTATATGGGAGGCAGGGTTTGAGGGTTGGCACAACATTGTGGGCCGAGGGTCCTGTACTGTGCTGTACTATTCTATGTTCTATGTTCTATGAGAAGGGGAAAAGGTGGGTTACTGGCGCCTTAAAACCAGTCATTTCGGGCAGATGGGGCTCGTCAGCCAAGGTTGGCAGTCATCTAGGAGAAGGGAAACATTGATCTCAAACCTCTGCTACCTTGTGGCTATACCCACTCATGGGGAAGGTTTGGGGAGTAAACCCCGAAGGAAAAATCCATAGCTGGAGTCCCTAGGCACTCGTACGTCGAATTCAACACTGGTCGGCAGCTCCAGCGATGCTGCTGTTGCCAAACTGTATCAGCCTCTGCCGTTCCTTTGGATTCATCCGATACATGGAGAAGGAGAGCTTGCTACATGAGCAACAGTTTGCTCTCCATATTGTGATGCCCTGGCTTGCGTGTCTGAACAGCTAGGACATGACACCCATGGTCAACCCTGACCAACGGAGGCCTCATTCATTGATAGCTTCTTGATTAGTAAGGGTGTCAAAGGATACAGGGAAAAAAACGTGAGAATGGGGTTGGTAGGGATGATAAATCAGCTGTGATGGAATGGTGGAGTAGACTCGATTGGCAGAATGGCCTAATTCTGTTCGTATGTCATACAGTCTTATGGTTTTATGGATTTTCCTTGAGCATGCTACAGGGAAATGGTTCCCTGTTGTTATTCAATGATCCATGCAATGATGCTGTAATCACTGAACGTACAATGCCTTATTGCCAGCAGAGCAATAGAGAGTTTTCAACTTCGCCAAATAATCCTTTGCCTTTAGGTTAAATTTAACACAAGGAATAATTATAGCAAACAGAGTTCTAATTATAGCAAAAGAACTAATTATACTTATAAAATAATTATAGTTAAAAACGTCGACCATTCAGGACCTATGCCTACGCAGCTTCCATAGAACAAAAAGTATCAAACATAGAACAGTACAGCACCGTATGACCATTCAGCCCACAATGTTGTGCTGACCCTTTAACCAATTCCAAGATCAATCCCACATATGTGGGAGAGATAGCATCGCTTTCCCTCCCACATAGCCCTCAATATTTCCTCAATCCATATGCCTATCTGAGGGTTGCTTAAATGTCCCTAATTTATTTGGCTCTCCCACCACATCTGGCAGCATGTTCCATGCTCTCACCATTATCTGTGTAAAACAATATCTCGCCTATACTTTCCGCCAATCATCTTAAAATTATGCCTTCTTGTATTAGCTATATTCACCCTGGGAGAAACATACTGGCTGTCCAATGCCTCTTATCAAGTCACCTCTCATCCTCCTTCTCTCCAAAGACAAAGAGTTCTATCTCGCTCAGCCTCTCCTCATGGGCCGTGCTCTCTAATCCAGATCATTCTGAGTAGAGCAGTCTCATCAATCCCATTTTACAATTAGAGGCCACATTATCTCTTAATAACTTCCCATATTTCATACTTACTGATTTAATTGTTTTGCAGAGCTTGGAGGTGTTCATGATCATTTGTACGATCATATACAAAAATAATAATTTGACTTATATCATGTTTTGTGAACTAATACAGGAGAATTAATCACTAACTACAACTGTTGAGCAAAACATCCAATTTAAAATTATCTCAATTACCACTTGAATAGGGTACTTGCTCTGATCACATTATTTACATTGCTGAGTAAAAAGATAGGTGGTCAGTTAAATATGGAGGGAGAGAAAGCTGGAAGATGGAGGGAGGGTGGGAAAAGAGAGAGAGGAAGATGGGAGATGGAAAGCGGGTCAGAGAGAGGGAGAGGAAAATGGGAAATGGAGGATGGGAGAGAGGGAGAGGGAGTTGGGAGATAGAGAGGGTGGGAGAGATGGTGATGGAGTGGGAGATGGAAACCAGAGATGGGAGAGGGAGACAGAAATGAGCAATGGGAGAGGGAAAAGGAGAGGGAGAAGGCCTCCTGAAATTCAGAGTACAGCTGAGATCAGTGAATGTATTAAGAATACTCAAGGAGATAGCGAGAGATGTGCGGTTCATGGGAAGTAAGAAAATGTCTAGAAATTCACATCTACCATTAGTGTCATATTGACTATGTGGCATGATAATCAGCATCATATTTGTTGTCGGCATTTCCAATGGCATTCAGAGAAAATATGGTGAACATCGTTCTGGAGCTGTGAGCTTGTGGGGAATGGGAGTTGGCTGTCACTGAGTGTTTAATGAGACCGAGATTGGAGAGGCAGCACCAAGAGATGGCCGCCTTGGTAGGGCTGAAGGGAGACTGGCTGCTGGCTCATGTGATTTGACCCATAGAGGGAAAGATAGCCAGGAAGGCATGACTCTGAGGTAGTGTCAGCAAAGTGGGGGAAGGGGGAGAGTGAGATCCTTAAGTAGTGCAGCTAAGCTAAAAATAAAGGGAATCTGCTTTGAGCCAATTCCCAGTGCTGTTCTCAGAGGCCTCCTTTAAAGAGAGATGCTGAAGTTCAAGCAGAACTATGAAGGCATGGGTGTTCCAAGAACTATGTTGAACAAAAGCTCCTTGGCCTTATTTCCTGGACAGAGCTCCAAAATACTGGTGTACAGGGAATGGCATCAGCCTGTCCAAACTTAATTTGGAAATGAGTGATTTAAAGCCATTCTGGCTTCTTTTCCCTTCCTTTTCAGTCCTGATGAAGGGTCTCGGCCCAAAACATCGGCTGTTTGTTCCCCTCCCAAGATGCTGCCAAGCAGGAAGCAACATCTTCCTGTAAATTGCAGAGTTCCTCCGGCATTTTGTGTGTGTTAACTGTGATTTGGTCCCTGGCTGATGACCCTGAAACTGACGTAAGGGAGGTGTGGCAGGTAGCAATGCCAAGCAGGAAGCAAGATCTTCCTGTAAATCACATGGGAAGTAGATTTTCAGTGCCACATATTCACACAAGATGGTTGCAGTCCCAATCTCCTTCAGAACAGATAGTGCCAAGTGACTGAATTTCCAGGTTTTGTTTCCTTAAGAAGCACAGATACACCTCTATCTGTCCACCAATACCTTCAACATTATTCCTCCAGTATTCGGCACACGAACTCCTGTCATCATTCGCTGGGTAAGGGAGCAAAGAATGAGGGGACAAATGAACTTCAGTGCTCAAAGGGTTAATAAATTATTTCTGTATTGAATGTTAAGGCAACTGTACAGGTCATTAAGCCACTAAAGAAAATCCAACTTTGTTTTATCATATCTGTTTAAAAATTATTAACTTTATCCATACACTTTATAAGTGTTTTAGTGAAATGTATTTACAATAAATAAAACTATTTTATGAGTAGAGATTGTACAGATTATCACTTTGTTTCATTATGATTCAACTGCATGGCTGTTCTAAAACTGCAACCCTCGACATACTCTTCAAAACAATTGTAAGTTCTGCATTCTTGCTTTGTTTGAGATGATCCAGAAAGCTATGAATTGTGCCCATCATGGTGGCCATGGTGGGCATGTTACCGGAATGTGTGGCGACACTTGCTGAGCCTGGTGGGAATGCTATGTTGGCGTTGGGATGTGTGGCAACACTTGTGGGCCGCCCCCAGCTCATCCTTGGGTGTGTTGGTTGCGAGCACAAACAACACATTTCACTGCATGTTTCCACGTACGTGTGATAAATACAAACGGTACATCTGAATCTGAATTTGATTTATGAGTTTGGGATAAAAAAAACAGAATCACTCCATGTCAAGAAGTAGCTTTCAAATGAGGACTAAATTGAAACTTTTCAAACACATTTCACCACAAAGAGGAAAGTTCACAGTTGATACTTCACCCTCTTAAGCTAGTCCCATTTGCCTGCGATGCCAGAGGAAGTGGGAGGCAGACACAATGACAACATTTAAAAATCATTTGGACATGTATATAGATAACAACACCCACAAAATTCTGGAGGAGCTCAACAAGTCGGGCAGCATCTATGGAAATGAATAAACAGTGATGTTTTGGGCCGAGACCCTTCTTCAGGACTGAAGAGGAAGGGAGAAGATGCCAGAACTAAAAGGTAGGTGGAGGGGAAAGTGATAGGAGAAACATAGTGGGTTGGAAAAATAAAGGATTGCAGAAGGACAATTCTGATGGGACAGGAGAGTGGACCATAGGCAAAAGGGAAGGAGGATGGGAGCCAGGTGGAGGTGTATATACATAGTAAAGGTTCAGAGGGCATATCCCTCTGAACCTTTACTATCTACACACCTGTCCACATGACTTTTGAATGTTGTCATTGTACCTGCCTCAAACACTTCCTTTAGCAGTTTGTTCCATATCCCTGACATGCACTGCTCCTCTGGTCTCTTTTACATCTTTGCCCTCTTATCTAAAATCTATGCCCACAAGATTTTGTTTCCACTTCCCTGGGAAAAGAACTGTGTTTCTTCATCGTGATTATGCAACTCATGATTTTATACACCTCCATAAGGTCACTCTTCCATCACCTATGCCCCATGGAATAAAGTCCTAACTTGCCCAAGCTCTCCCATAGCCCAGTCCCTCGTGTCCTGGCAACATTTGTGTAAGTTAGGTGACCTCAAACAAACATGTCAGAACCTACAGGGTATTGCAGATACAGAGAGCTCATGTAGATGCACTGATGATCCTTTTCTGTGTTGTTCCATCTAGAATCACACAAAGTAAGCCGTTGACCAGGGAACCAAAAACAATGGATTTCTCTAAACAAGTATTGAGAAGATTCTGTCATTAAATAGCTTGTAGATATCAATAGATTTTAAATATTAAATGATTAAATAAGATTAATGCAGGAAAGTATTCATTTTTATATAAAGACACAGCACTTGTAATGGGACTTCTGGCCCAACGAGCCACGTTGGCCAATTAAACCCATATAATCAATTAACCTATTAACCATACAACAGGAATTCTGCAGATGCTGGAAATTCAAGCAACACACATCAAAGTTGCTGGTGAATGCAGCAGGCCAGGCAGCATCTCTAGGAAGAGGTACAGTCGACGTTTCAGGTCCTGACGAAGGGTCTCGGCCTGAAACGTCGACTGCACCTCTTCCTAGAGATGCTGCCTGGCCTGCTGCGTTCACCAGCAACTTTGATGTGTGAACGTATTAACCATTATATCTTTGGAATGTGGGTGGAAACCAGAGCACCCAGAGGAAACTCACATGGTCACGGGAAGAACGTATGAACTCCTGACAGTGGCAGAATTGAACCCACGTTGCTCACGCTGTAATAGCATTACACCAACTGCTATGCTCTCATGTTGCCCCGAAATAACATTGAAGTAAAATATTAACTGCAATCTTATTGAATGCCCAATTTTGCAACAGGAGTAAAACTTATGACAGGATGAGTGGTAGAATATGATGTTTCTGAGGATTGCCACATTACAGTGGTGTTCCTGAGATCCCAGGAACAAGGTTGTCTGGAGCTTAGCTCCTGGCATGGTCAGCCATGATGGTAAGGTCAAGGGGCAGGTTCCAGACAGTGATCCAACCAGGATTTAACGGTGGAGCTGGTGGAAGATGATGGTGCATCACAACAGCTGTGAAGGTGGAGGAAGGCCGCAGAAGCTGCATTTCATTCCATGCCACTGGACCCTGATCCTGATCTGTCAAGGGCCATGCGGTGTCTGAGGAGAACATCATACTCAAATTGAGTCATTGCACTACTATTGGAAACATACTGCCTCTTACTGGTTTTTCACCTGGCATCTACCAGCCTTCTCCTTCCCACCCTCCCCCCTCCTTCTTTATAGGGTCTCTGCCCCTTCCCTCTTCAGTCCTGATGAAGGGTTCTGGCCCGAAACATTGATTGATCATTTCCACGGATGCTGCCCGACCTGCTGAGATCCACCAGCATGTGTGAGTGTTGCTTTTGACCCCAGCACCTGCAGAGTATTTTGTGTTTTTATTGGAAACATAATGTGGAACAATAAAGGGTGGTATAGTAGCATAGTGTTCAGCACACCACTTTACAGATGACCTGAGTTCAATTCCCACCACTGCCTGTAAGGAGTTTGTACATTCTGCCCATGACTGCATGGGTTTCCTTTGGGCGCTCCGGTTTCCTCCTACAGTCCAAAGATGTACTGGTTGCTAGGTTAATTGGTCAATGTAAATTGTCTGGTGATTAGGCTGGGATTAAATTGGGGAATTGCTGGGCGGTGCGACTCGAAGGGCCGAAGGATCCTACTCCGCGTTGTATCTCATTGAATGAATAAGTAAATAAATAAACAAACAAACAAACAAAAATCATCTTGTAATTCTGTTTGCTGATTGTCATGCAATTGAGAGATATCTTAGGGAAAACATCAAACTCTCCTACCTTCCCACCTCAGGGCCTTACTCTCCTATACATCAGCTTTACTGTTTCTAGTTTAATTTCACTGGAGTGGTGACAAACCCAAAAGGATCCAAATAGACATGATAGAAATTCTTGTGAATTCCCCAGTTAGGCGAGCTGTGAAGAGGCATCTTGAAAGACATCAAGGAATGGGGAAAAAATAGGAGACAAATGGGAGGAAACATTAGCTCTTGTCGCCTGGTGCACTTAGAGCAAATTATATTCTGTTGGAAGAAGTCAATGGGTCAAACAGCACCTGTGGAGGAAAAGAGCTGATTGATGTTTCTTATCAAGAGGTGACTTGATAGAGATTTTTTTTATTTTATTGAGATATGGCATGGAATAAGCCCTTCCAGCCCTTCCAGCCATGCCACCGAACAATCCCCTGATTCAATTCTAGCCTAATCACAGGACAATTTAACCTACCAATCCGTATCTCTTTGGACTGTGGGAGGAAATCGGAGCCCCATGGAGTCACAGGGAGAATGTACAAACTACTTTCAGGCAGGGTTGGGAATTGAATCCCTGTCACTGGTACTGTAAAGCATTGTGCTAATATCAGAACCTTTTTTCCCCAAGAGCAGTAATAGCTAATACGAGGGGGTATAAACTGAAGGTGATTGGAGGAAAGTTGAGGGGGGATGTCAGAGGTAAGCTTTTTACACAGATAGTGTTGGGTGCTGGAACACTCTGAAAATAGAGGCAGATAGTGTGGTAATAGAGGCAGATATGAGACATTTAGGAAACTCTTGAATAGGCACATGGATGATAGAAATACGGAAGACTATTGTTAGATATGTGGGCTATGAACAAAGGAAACATGGCTGGAGTCGCTTAGCACTTTAGTGCAAGGGTGTTTATTAGGTGCATTAAAAGTCTAAATTACAAAATTTAGCAGAAATAGTTAAAAGAAAATTGCCAATATTTACAAAAAGATAGCTATTTTTGTTCAGTGTGAACTCCTGGCAGCCCTGATCTTTCTCCCCTACTGAGGGCAAAGAGCTCCTTTCAGTCAGCACCAGGATATACATCTTTAAACACCCACAAAGTTAACTTAAAACTACGCAGGAATTAGAATATGATGCACTCCATATCTAACTGTACATACCAACCACATTACAAAATGAACAGAGGCATCTAGCTTAAATACATACACACATTTACACTTCCACGTTACTAAATAAATGGAATATTCCACCGTGTGTGGCGGGAAAGTCACCATAAAGCCAATCCGAGCTTGGTTTAGGACCTGTTATGAGAATACACCGGGGAAAACTTTGAAGTGTGTACACTCAGCGCAATAACAGCAGAATGACAAAGCAATGTTTGTGTGGGTGCAATTGCGTGTGTGTAAGGAGTGCCTTTACCGAATGCTCTCCATTGCAACTACGTAGGAAGGAACGGTTATGTTGATAATAGTCGGTTGTAAAGTCAACAAAACACCGTGGGCTGAAGGGCCTGTGCTGTGGGTAATTAGACCATAAGACCATAAGACAAAGGAGCAGAAGTCGGCCATTCGGACCATCGAGTCTGCTCCACCATTTTATCACGAGCTGATCCATTCTTCCATTTAGTCCCACTCCCCCGCCTTCTCACCACAACCTTTGATGCCCTGGTTACTCAGATTACCTATCAATCTCTGCCTTAAATACACCCAATGACTTGGCCTCCACTGCCGGTCATGGCAACAAATTCCATAGATTCACCACCATCTGGCTAAAAAAATGTCTTCGCATTTCTGTTCTGAATGGGCGCCCTTCAATCCTTAAGTCATGCCCTCTCGTACTAGACTCCCCCATCATGGGAAACAACTTTGCCACATCCACTCTGTCCATGCCTTTCAACATTCGAAATGTTTCTATGAGGTCTCCCCTCATTCTTCTAAACTCCAAGGAATACAGTCCAAGAGCGGACAAACGATCCTAATATACGTTAACCCTCTCATTCTCGGAATCATTCTAGTGAATCTTCTCTATACCCTCTCCAATGTCAGCACATCCTTTCTTAAATAAGGAGCCCAAAACTGCCCACTGTACTCCAAGTGAGGTCTCACCAGCACCTTATAGAGCCTCAACATCACATTCCTGTTCCTATACTCTATTCCTCTAGAAATGAGTGCCAACATTGCGCTCGCCTTCTTCACCACCGACTGAACCTGGAAGTTATCCTTAAGTGCATCCTGCACGAGGACTCCCAAGTCCCATTACATCTCAGAACTTTGAATTCTCTCCTCATTTAAGTAATAGCCTGCCTGTTTATTTCTTCTACCAAAGTGCATAACCATACACTTTCCAACATTGTATTTCATTTGCCACTCCTTTGCCCATTCTTCCAATCTATCCAAGTCTCTCTGCAGACTCTCGTTTCCTCAGCACTACCGGCCCCTCCACCTATCTTTATGTCATCAGCAAACTTAGCCACAAAGCCATCTATTCCATAATCTAAATCGTTGATGTACAGCGTAAAAAGAAGCGGCCCCAACACGGACCCCTGTGGAATACCACTGGTAACCGGCAGCCAACCAGAATAGGATCCGTTTATTCCCACTCTCTGTTTCCTGCCAATCAGCCAACACTCTATCCACGAATGTAACTTTCCTGTAATTCCATGGGCTTTTATCTTGTTAAGCAGCCTCATGTGTGACACCTTTTCAAAGGCCTTCTGAAAATCCAAATATACAACATCCACTGCATCTCCCTTGTCTAGCCTACTTGTAATTTCCTCAAAAAATTGTAATAGTTTTGTCAGACAGGATTTTCCTTTAAGGAAAACATGCTGAGTTCTGCCTATCTTGTCATATGCCTCCAGGTACTCTGTAACCTCATCCTTGACAATCGACTCCAACAACTTCCCAACCACCGACGTCAAGCTAATAGGTCTATAATTTCCTTTTTGCTTCCTTGCCCCCTTCTTAAATAGCGAGTGACATTTGCAATCTTCCAGTCCTCCAGAACCATGCCAGAATCGATCGACTTTTGAAAGATCATTGCTAATGCCTCCGCAATCTCCACAGTTACTTCCTTCAGAACACGTGGGTACATTCCATCTGGTCCGGGAGATTTATCTACCCTTAGACTATTCAGCTTCCTGAGTACTTTCTCTGTCGTAATTGTGACTGCGCACACTTCTCTTCCCTGACACCCTTGAGTGTCCGGTATACTGCTGATGTCTTCCTCAGTGAAGACTGATGCAAAATACTCATTCAGTTCCTCTGCCACTTCCTTATCTCCCATTACAATTTCTCCACCATCATTTTCTATCGGTCCTATATCTACCCTCACCTGTCTTTTACTCTTTATATACTTGAAAAAGCTTTTAGTATCCTCTTTGATATAATTTGCTAGCTTCCTTTCATAGTTCATCTTTTCCCTCTTAGTGACCTTCTTAGTTTCCTTTAATAAGCTTTTAAAAACTTCCCAATCATCTGTCTTCCCACTAATTTTTGCTTCCTTGTATGCCCTCTCCTTTGCTTTAACTTTGGCTTTGACTTCTCTTGTCAGCCATGGTTGCATCCTTTCTCCCTTCGAAAATTTCTTCTGTTTTGGAATATACCTGTCTTGCACCTTCCTCACTTCTCGCAAAAACTCCAGCCACTGCTGCTGTGCCGTCCTTCCCACTAGTGTCCCTTTCCAGTCAACTTTGGCCATTTCCTCTCTCATGCCACTATAATTTCCTTTACTCCACTGAAATACTGACACATCAGATTTCGGCTTCTCTTTCTCAAATTTCACAGTGAACTCAATCATGTTATGATCACTGTCTCCTAAGGGTTCCTTCACCTCAATCTCTCTAATCACCTCCAGTTCATTACACAATACCCAATCCAGTACAGCCGATGCCCTAGTGGGCTCAACAACAAGCTGTTCTGAAAAGCCATCTCGCAGACATTCTACAAATTCTCTCTCCTGAGATCCAGTGCCGATCTGATTTTCCCAATCCACTCGCATGTTAAAATCCCCCACAATTATCATAACACTGTCTTCTGACAAGACTTTTCTATTTCCTGTTGTAATTTGTAGTCCATATCCTTGCAGCTGTTAGGAGGCCTGTAAATAACCGCCAACAGTGTCCTTTTACCCCTGCGATTTCTTAGCTCAACCCATAAAGATTCTGCACCTATCCGATCCTATGTCACTTCTTTCTAATGATTTGATATCATTTCTTACCAATAAAGCCACGCCTCCCCCTCTGCCTACCTTCCTATCCTTCTGATACACCGTGTATCCTTGGACGTTCAGCTCCCAGAGACATGCATCCTTTAGCCAGGTCTCAGTGGTGGCACAATATCATAACTGCCAATCTGTAGCTGTACAACAAGATCATCCACCTTATTCCTTATGCTGCGTGCATTTAAGTACAACACCTTAAGACCAGTATTTGATACTTTTTGCTTTGATTTCACTGCAACTCATCCCAATGGCTACAAATTTGCCCCATCACCTGCCTGTCTTTCCTGACATCTTTACTGCTCACTATCTTAGATTTATTTCTGTTTTCCCCTTCCTCCGCTCTATCATTCCAGTTCCCATCCCCCTGCCAAATTAGTTTAAACCCTCCCTAACAGCTCTATTAAACCTTCCCGCCAGGATATTGGTCCCCTTCGGGTTCAGGTGGAACCCGTCCATTTTGAACAGGTCATACTTCCCCCAGAAGAGATCCCAATGATCCAAGAATCCGAAGCCCTGCCCCCTACATCAGTCTCTCAGCCACGCATTCATCTGCCTGATCCTACTATTCTTGCCCTCGCTAGCACGTGGCACAGGTAGCAATTCCAAGATTACTAACCTGGAGGTCCTGCTTCTCAGTTTCCTTTCTAACTCCCAGAAATCTCTCTTCAGGACCTCCTCCCTTTTCCTATCTATGTCATTGGTACCAACATGTACCAAGACAACTGGCTGCTCGCCCTCTCCCTTTAGAATATTCTGGACCTGATTCAAGACATCCCGTACCCTGGCACCTGGGAGGCAACACACCATGCGGGTATCTCCATCAGGCTCACAGAATTTCCTGTCTGTTCCCCTGACTATGGAATCCCCTATGACTACCGCATTCCTCTTCTCCCTCCTTCCCTCCTGCACAACAGCGCCAGGCTCAGTGTCAGAGACCCAGTCATCTTGGGCGTCCCCTGTCAGGTCATCCTCCTCAACAGCCAAGAACAAGATACTTGTTGTTGAGGGGGACAGCCACAGGGGTGCTCTCCACTATCTGGGCATTTTCCTTCCCTCTCCTGACAGTCACCCAGTTTTCTGACCCCTGTAGCCTAGGGATGACTACCTCCCTGTAGCTCCCGTCTATCACCTCTTCACTTTCCCTAATAAGCAGTAGGTCATCAAGCTGCAGCTCCAGATCCCTAACACGGTCTCAGAGAAGCTGCATCTCGGTGCACCTGCGCAGATGTGGCCATCAGGGAGGCTGGAGATCTCCCAGGATTCCCACATCTGACACCCTGAACAAAGCACTAACCCTGCAAGGCATGCTATCTAATTCTACAGGAATGAAACAGGAAAAATAAGTCTACTCACCCACTTACCTCGCCAAACAGAAGAACTTTTTAATGTTCTATGTTCTATGCGTTAGGTCGAGATCCTGCACTAGACATGTAAAATGTCCTGATACAAGGTCTCAACTTGAAATCTTGACCATTCTGTTGCCTCTTCAGACACTGTTTAACCTGCTGAGTTCTTCCAGCCATTTATTCTTTGTTCCTGCTTCCAGCCTCTACATTCTCTTGTGTCTAGAACTCCTTAGAATCCATTTAATAATGCACCCTGCCTAGTTAATACTTTTATCTGAAATTTCCTGAAAGCTGTAACAGGATGTCTCCCAGCAGGAAGGTTGTTTGTCAACCTTAGAGATGCAATTAAGGAAGATGTAGATGCGATGACAATTTACATTGCAGAACTCAAATGAAAGAGAGGATTGTGGGTGGCTTTATGCAACACAGGACGCCATGGTAGCATAGTAATGCTATTACAGCTCGGAGCACAGGAGCTTGGAGCTCAATTCTGGTGTCCTCTGTAAGAAAGTTTGCTCGTTCTCCCAGTAACAGCATGGGTTTCTTCTGGGTGCTCTGGTTTCTTCCTACAGTCCTAAAATGTACCGGTTGGTGGGTTAAATGGTCATTGTAAATTGTCCTGTGATTAGGCTAGGGTTAAATCATTGGGTTGCTCAGTAGCAAGACTCAATGGGCTGGAAGGGACTGTTTCACGCTGAATCTCTAAATAAATACATAAAAATAAATTAATAAACATCTGGTTGTACAGGAACACAGGGAAGTAGGAGCAAGAGAGGCTACCTGGTCCCTTAAACTTGTCCCTCATCATCATGATTATGTGCCATGTGGTATGACGTGGGCAATCATGGTCTACATGACTATGATTATTCTTGGAAAATTTTTTCTCTAGAAGTGGTTTGCCACTGCCTTTTTCTGGGCAGTGTCTTTACAAGGCAGGTGGCCCCAGCCATCATCAATACTCTTCAGGTATCTGTCTCCATCACCACCTGTGGCAGGGCATTCCAAGCACCCACTACTCTCTGTGTAAAAAAATTTACCTCTGCCATATTCTTTCCTCCAATCACCTTAAAATTATTCCCCCTCATGTTAGCCATTTCCACCCTGGGAAAAAGTCTCTGGCTGTTCACTTGATCTATGCCTGTTGCCATACTGTAACCCTTTATCATGTCACCTCTCAAGCTCCTTCACTCCAAAGAGAAAAGCCCTAGCTCACCTAAACTATCCTTATAAGGCATTCTCTCTGATCCAGGCAGCATTCTGATAAATCTCCTCTGCATCTCATTTACCTTTTCAGTTACCTCCTCAAAAACACTAGAAGTACCAGTAAGCATGACTTTGTATGCATAAAGCCCTGCTTGAGTGCCCCTGATCAGTCTCTGCATTTCCAAATTCTTGTAGATCCCATCCCGCAGAATTTCCTCCAGTAACTTCCCCATGACTGATGTCAGGCTGACCGGTCTGAAGTTCCTTTGCTTCTCCTTGTTACCCTTTCTAAACAACAGAACATTAACCACCTTCTAGATCTCAGGAACTTCACCGGTAGCTAATGATGAAGCAAATATCTCTGCAAGGATCTCTCCAATTTTTTTCTGTAAGCCCCCCCCCTAAAAAAATTCCAAGGATATGGATGCTTTGGATGGCATGGTAATGTGGCAATTAGCATAACACTACTACAGTACCAGTGACATGCGATCGATCCTGCTGCTGGCAAAATGGATTTACTTTACACAGTGCCAGTTATGCTGACTATAATAAGAAGCTGTCAGGGGGCTGGAGCAGGGACCCAATCACAGACCAAGTACTGTACACACTGTTTTATTTATTGATTGAGCAACAAATCCAGAGGGGCAACAAAGTCACCATCAAAGTTCAGGTGGAGATCAAAACAATCCAGAGAAATCCAAAAATCAGAATCAGGCAGAGTCGAAAACCAGAACAATCAAGATAAGCAGGCAAAATCAGGGTCAGCTAACAGGTAGGGTCGGTATGCAGAAGGACAGAGTTTAGATATGAATGCTGGAAAGGCTCAGGAAAACTCACTGGCACAGTCTGTCTGTATCTTGTTTTACAACAGTTGGCATAACACTGGCACAGTCTGGCGAAACACAGGACTGAAATACACTGAGCAATAAACAGAGAAGCAGATGATAGGTGGAGCACAATGAGACACAGGTGGCAGCAATTCAGGTAATAATGGGAAACAGGTGAGGAACAGAGTAATCATTGATACAGGGGCTGGAGTAGAGCTGGAGTGGGGACAGGAGCATATGGGGCATGAAAACCAACAAGAGAACATGGCAATACAAAACCACAGAATGATGGCTAGGGGGAAACACACAAAAAGACAGAGTTCAACTGGAGATACTGACAGAAGAACAAAATTCTACTGCTGATCTCATTCTTCATTCTGTACAACAATGATCACAGTCATTTTAATCCATAGCTTGTCACCTTCCACAGAGCACAGTCCTCAGCAGACAAGGAAGAAACATATTAAAAATCATTTCAGGAAATTGAATTATGGAATGATTCAATGAAGATTGTCTCCAAGGATGTTATTACGCTGGAAAGGGTGCAGAAAAGATTCATGAAGATGTTACCACGGTGATAGGGATGGACTGGATAGGTTGAGATATTTGTTCCTGGAATGTAGGAGGCTGAGGGATGATCTGTAAAGACTGCCCCTGGCACAAATCTCACTGATTTGATTTGATGCAAATGCTGCATTTCACTGTATGTTTTGATGTACACATGATAAATAAATAGATAGGTAGAGAAGGAGATAGAGACAAAGACATGGACAGACACAGACAGTTATAGACAGACAGATAAATAAATAAATGAACACAGATAGACAGAGTTAGAAACTGAGGCACAGCCACAGACAC
The DNA here is from genome assembly GCF_030028105.1 of Mobula birostris. Classification (NCBI taxonomy): domain Eukaryota; kingdom Metazoa; phylum Chordata; class Chondrichthyes; order Myliobatiformes; family Myliobatidae; genus Mobula; species Mobula birostris. Next base: position 22,192,560 of record NC_092376.1, on the reverse strand, counting down.
AGTGGCACAGACAGAGACAGAGAGAAAGAGAAAGATGGATACAGACAGACAGACTGATAGATACATACGTACATACAAAAATTAATAAGGCTAATCGATAAATCTTACAGAGGTTTGTCAAATCATGAGTTGTATTAATAAGGAGAATGGTCATAGTCATTTTCCTGAGGTAGGAGAGTCTAAATTAGAATCAGAATCAGGTTTAATATTATCGGCATATGTCATGAAATCTGTTGTTTTTGCAGCAGCAGTATAATGCAAAATGTAATAATAAAAACTGTGAAATGCAGTATATATAATAGTTAAATTAAAGTAGTGCAAAAAAGTAGTGTAGCAATGTTCATCTATAGAGCATAGATTTAAGGGGAGAGGGGAAAAATTTAAAAGAGACCTGAAGATCAGGTTTTACACACAGAAGTCATGGATATATGGTACAAGCTGCCAGAGAAAACTATAGAGACATGTATAATTGTACAGTTTAAAAGATGTTTAGACAGATATATGGATTGGAAAGGTTTCAAGGGATAAGGGTCAAACACAGGCAAAAGGGACAAGCTCAGATAGCCAATTTGGAGGCATTGATGAGCTGGGCAAATCCACCTGTTTCTGTGATGTTTGACTCTCTATGAGTCTCTCTAGAGATGGATAAGTTGACGACGAAGAAGAGAGGAGGTGAAGCGATTATAAAAATAAGGAATAAGCAGAAGGAAATGTAAATGGAGAGGCACAAAGGTCTATTCCCGCCAGGTAGAAGATGCTTTGCTGATACAGTGACATTTCTGGATCAGATTCTTCAATGTTTTTTCTCTTGTTACCATAGCAACCAGAGAAAAAAAGAATGAGGCTGACTCCGCAAGGGACTTGCAATCTGTTTATACTGTGATATAAATACACCATGATTCATGCAGTCCCCCCTCCCCTCCCAAATTCAACATATGGTAGCAGCTTAAACAGTGATGGTTAGACATTGCATCCTCTGCCTATCTAATTCCCTCAGCTCACTGTATAAAGTGGCACAGTTTGATCACCATCCAAGTTTCAAAAGCAATAAGGAAAAAGCTAAGCGTCTTGCATTTTGAATTATGAGGGGTGATTGATAAGTTCGTGGCCTAAGGAAGAAGGAGTCAATTTTAGAAAACCTAGCACATTTATTTTTCAACATAGTCCCCTCCTACATTTACACACTTAGTCCAACGGTCGTGGAGCGTACGGATCCCTTCTTTGTAGAAGTGGTCCACAGATAAGTTCGTGGCCTAAGGTAGAAGGAGATGAGTTATTAACTTCAAGCTTTCTGCACTTTCACTCAAAGAGTTGAACCGCACATGCATGTAACGAGAGCGTCTTGAACCTCTAGATGGTCCACAGCAGGGGTGATTTATAAGCTTGTGGCCTAAGGTAGAAGGAGTCAATCTTAGAAAACCTAGCACATTTATTTTTCCTACATATGCACACTTAGTCCAACGGTCGTGGAGCATACGGATCCCTTCTTTGTAGAAATTGGCGTCTTGGACCTCCAGAAGTGGTCCACAGCACAGATGATTGATAAGTTTGTGGCCTAAGGTAGAAGGAGGTGAGTTATTAACTTTAAACTTTCTGCATTTTCACTCAAAGAGATGAATTACAGGTGCGTGTAACGAGAGCTGTATAACTCAACTCCTTCTACCTTAGGCCACAAACTTATCAATATCCCCTGCTGTGGACCACCTGGAGGTCCAAGACGCTCTCGTTACATGCACGTGCATCTCCAAACACATTCCCCTGTCCAGGATCAGAGGCAATGTGGTATAGGGTTGAGTGAGCTTAAGGCATAGAAATAATTCTCAAACAAATGCAAATGCATCAGTCCAAAAAGTGAAAGTTACATCTAAGTACTTAATTCTAAATATCCAGCAGCAGGTCCAAATACGGATAAGATTTTTTGCTTTGGATCGTCTGATTTGCAGTGTGATCCAATGTCAGGGAAAATGACAAATCCACAAAAAGTAATTATCAACACGTGCACTTTGTGGCCACCTCCTGCCCACTGGTCTTCTGTTGCTGTAACCCATCCACTTCAAGGTTCGACATGTTGTGCATTCAGACCTCTTCTACAGGTGTATCTAATGAACTGGCCACTGAGAGTTTATCTCTGCTCTGTTATACAGCTAACCAATTTACTGATCGCCTCAGTCTCTCACACTGATGCCCAGTCTGAAGAAAGTGATGGATACAGCCAAGTCCATCATAGGCAAACCCACACACAAAATGGTGGAGAAACTCAACAGGTCAGCGAGCATCTATGGAGATAAATAAAGAGTCAGTGTTTTTGGACTAAGACTTTCATCAGGACTGGAAAGGAAGGGGGAAGACACCTTAATTTTCAAATTAAATTTTACACTTGTTTGCTTGTATAACTCTGTTGTCTGTAACCTCTTACAGCTCTACAAGCCTTCAGACCCCTATATGCCTCCAGTTCTCTCCTCCTGTACACTCAGTGGCCATTTTAGTAGATACACCTGCTCATTAGTGAAATATCCAATCAGCCAATCACGTGGCAGCAACTCAATGCATAAATGAATGTGGACAAGGTTAAGAGTTTCAGTTGTTGTTCAGACCAAACATCAGAATAGGGAAGAAATGGGATCTAAGTGACTTTAACCATGGAATAACTGTTGCTGCCAGATGGGGAGGTTTGAGTATCTCAGAAACTGCTAGTCTTCTGGGATTTTCATGCACAACAGTCTCTAGCATTCACAGAGTGGTGCAAAAAAAACCAGAAAACATCCAGTGAGTGGTATTATGTTTCATAACTCCAGAAGCTAATCAAAAAGTAAACACAGGAGCTGAGATACTTGCCTATTTAGTTAGTTTTTCCTGTCTTCTAGTGAAGTGCACATGTCTGATGTGGTGGCATAATGACGTATACATTCACGTACTTATATATAACCCATTATGAAGCAGATACTGCATAATCAAACAATATACTTACAATATTACTCCAATATTACTGTAATATTCAATACATTACAACTGGCAGTTCTATGAGAGAAAATGCTTTGTTAATGAGAGAGGTCAGAGGAAAATGGCCAGTCTGGTTCAAGCTGACAGGAAGGTGACAGTAATCTAAATAACCACATGATACAACAGTGGTGTGCAGAAGAGCATCTCTAACCTTGAACCTTGAAGTGGATGGGCTACAGCAGCAGAAGACTATGAAGAAAAGGTACTCCAATAATGTGGCCACTGAACCTTCAATCTGTATGATTGTCAACTGAGATTTCCAAAAGATGCTGTGCATTACTTAACGAGGAACTGACAAGCTTCTGATAATTATCCTCAACTAACAAGTTTAATATGACTCAGAGCAACACACAAAATGCTGGAGGAACTCAGCGAGTCAGGCAGCATCTATGGAGAAGAAAAGAGTCAATGTTGCAGGCTAAAACCCTACATCAGTACTGGAAAGGAAGGGTGAAAAGGCCTGCATAAAAATGTGGGGAGAGGGGAAAGAGTACAAGCTGGTGAAGCCAGATGAAGGGAAAGTGATAGGTGGGAGAGAGGGGGATGTAGTGAGAAGCTGGAAGGTGGGAAAGGTAGAGGGCTGAAGAAGAAGGAATCTGGTAGGTCAGGAGAGTGAACCACAGGATAAAGTGAAGGAGGAGGGTCACCAGAGGGAGGTGATAGGCTTGTGAGGAGAAGATAAGGGCAGTTCTCACATTATTTTCACCATTCCTTTGGTATGAGATTTTTTGATACATTTATGCATTAAGAATCTTTGATCGATCAACAAGCTTCTTGCTATTAGCACCACAGCGTTTGCATGCTGCAAATGGTCATATGTTTTGTTAAAGGCTGCAATCTTGAATTTTGTGACATACTTATTGAAAAAGTAATCTGACAGGAATATCATACTGTGTAAATTAATCATCAGAACTGCATTCCAGAGGAAATTAATGACTCTGGGCAAGGATACTATGATTGCATTATCGTCAGGACTTCACCTTTGCCTGAAGAGTTTCAGGGACAGGAAAGCAGAAATGCAAAAATAGTAACTTGCTGAGAACCCAATTAGCCTTTATCTTGTTGAACATATGGTTAATCTATAAATATCTCCAAAGCTCATGGCCAGCAGGCTGAGGTTTTAACAACCTATACAAGGACAAGGACCAGATTTCCAAATTATTAACTAATTGTAGTTAAGGTACAAGTCTGACACAGTACTTGGAAGCCTCCACCAGTAATGATGGCAAGCTAAGATTTTCTTTCTGCCTTATTTTTTTAAGTTACTAATATACACCCACACCTTCATTCACTGAAATAACCACATTTGACGTGCTATCTAGTATGTTCACAGCTGATCCATGTTTGCTGATGGAACTAAATTGAGTGCAAAAGCAAATAGTGCAGAGGATACAGAGAGTCTGAGGAGAGATATGGATAGATTAAGAAAGTGGGCAAGGGTCTGGCAGATGGAGTACAGCATTAGTAAATGCAAGGTCATCTACTTCAGAAAGAAAATTGATAAGTTTATTATTTAAATGGTGAAAGATTGCAGCAAAAGGACTTGGGAGTGCCTGTGCTGAGATCACAAAAGGATGGTTTACAGGTGCAACAGTTTATCAAGAAGGCAAATAGAATGATGACCTTCATTGCTAGAGTGATTGATTTTAAGAGCTGGGAGATTATGCTCCAATGGGCAAGGTACTGGTGAGGTCACACCTTCAGTACTATTAACAGTTCTGGTCTCTGTACTTGAGAGAAGGTTTATTGGCTTTTGACATGCTGCAGAGAATGTTTTTCAGGTATTGTTTATAGTCATAGTCATAGTCATACTTTATTGATCCCGGGGGAAATTGGTTTTTGTTACAGTTGTACCATAAATAATAAATAGTAATAGAACCATAAATAGTTAAATAGTAATATGTAAATTATGCCAGTAAATTATGAAATAAGTCCAGGACAAGCCTATTGGCTCAGGGTGTCTGACCCTCCAAGGGAGGAGTTGTAAAGTTTGATGGCCACAGGCAGGAATGACTTCCTATGACGCTCTGTGTTGCATCTCGGAGGAATGAGTCTCTGGCTGAATGTACTCCTGTGCCCACCCAGTACATTATGTAGTGGATAGGAAACATTGACCAAGATGGCATGCAACTTAGACAGCATCCTCTTTTCAGACACCACCGTTAGAGAGTCCAGTTCCATCCCCACAACATCACTGGCCTTTTGAATGATTTAGTCAATAAGGAGAGATTGAGTCACCTGGGACACTATGAACTGGAATTCAGAAGAATGAGAGGAAATCTTATAAGTTGTAAGTACGCTTTGTTGGTGCCAAAGGTATGGTGACACTTGTGGGCTGCTGTCAGCACACCCTCGGACCGTGTTGGTCATTGATGCAAACAAGACATTTCATTGTAGGTTTCAATGCTTCGATGTACATGCAACAAATAAAGCCAATCGTCTGTAGGTGCTGGAGGAACTCCACAGGTCAGGCATATGTGGAGAGAAATGACCAGTTGATATTTCAGTTTGAGAGCTTTCATCTTGACTTGATCTGGCATAGACGAAGTGACTCAGAAAGGCAACTGCCCATTTCCCTCCATAGGTGTTGCCTGGCCCACCGCCTTCCTCCAGTACTTTGTGTGTTGTTTCTGACAGTGTAATGCTTTGGTTTGATGAGCCATTTGATGGGTTAATGACAATATGTAAGGAGGGGGAAGAAACAACAACACTGTTTATAAAGGCTGTTCAATGCGGTTCGGTTTCCAACTATCAAAAATGTCTAGCAGGTGCCAGTAGAGATGGAAAGACTCAGTTAATATTACAGATCATAACTTGATAAAGCAAACAGTGAAAGTGATTTACCTAAAATCGTTGGCTCTGGAAGACTGCAATATTCTATCAGGTGAAGTGCTGTTCCTGAAGCTTAAAGGCATCATTAGAACCATGCAAAAGGTCAGAAGAGGTTTCCTCGCATTATGTTTGTATTCAATTCCCCTTGTAATAAACAAGAGTATTCTCTCAGCTTTCCTAATTACTCTTTGTACCTGCTTACCAGCCTTTTGGGAACCACACTCTAGGGCAACCAAGTCCCACTGTATATCTTGTTATTATCCAGGCGGAGTGAGACTTTCACTGCAGCAGCTGTGGAGAGATCTAAAGACAATCAGACAAGCTCAGAAGACAGGAAGAGCTACAATCTACAGCAAATACTTAGTCCTCAGAAGCTAATTGTATGGGTAGAGAAGACTATCCATATCCCTCCACAGATGTTGACTGACCTGCTGAATTCCTCCACACATTCTGAAGATTAGCTTTATTTGTCACACGTACATTGAAATATCAAACTATACAGCGAAATGCATAATTTACATCAATAACCAACATAGTCCGAGGGTGTGCTGGGAACAGCCCGCAATTGGGTATAGAACAGGGGGAGAAGTAGTCCTTTCCCTCCAGCTTGAGCTGATTGGAACTCCTGACAGCTGATTGTTCTCCTTCTGCAGAAAGCAGAGTAACAGATACAGTCTGGAGGTAAGTAAACTCAAAGCAGGACCCTGCTGCTAATGCTTCAATTCAGAGCATGAGAAATGGATCAAAATCAGAAACAGGTTTAATACCACTGGCGCAAGATTTGTGGTTTTACAGCAACAGTACATTGCATTATATAATAAAAAAGCTATAAATTACAAAAACAAAATATAGTATCTATTAAAAAGTAGAGCAAAAAGAGAGAAAAAAATAGTGAGGTAGTGTACGTGGTACATCTGTAGAAATTTGTGAGAGTCTTTGGTGACAGAATCAGAATCGGCTTTATTATCACCAGCATGTGTCGTGAAGCAGCAGTTCAATGCAATACATAATGTAGAAGGAAAAAAATGTAATAATAATAATAAATAAGTAAATCAATTACAGTGTACATGTATTGAATAGATTAAAAATTGTGCAAAAAATAGAAATAATAAATATTAAAAAGTGAGATAGTGTTCACAAGTTCAATATCCATTTAGGAATCGGATGGCAGAAGGGAAGAAGCTGTTCCTGAATCGCTGAGTATGTGCCTTCAGGCTTCTGTACCTCCCACCTGATGGTAACAGTGAGAAAAGGGCATGCCCTGGGTGCTGGAGGTCCTTAATAATGGACGCTGCCTTTCTGAGACACGCTTCTTGAAGATGTCCTGGGTACTTTGTAGACTACTGCCCAAGATGGAGCTGACTAGACTTACAACCTTCTGCTGCTTCTTTTGGTTCTGTGCAGTAGCCTCCCCATATCAGAGAGTGTTGCAGCCTGTCAGAATGCTCTCCACGGTACATCTATAGATGTTTTTGAATGTATTTGTTCACATACCAAATCTCTTCAAACTCTTAATGAAGTATAGCCACTGTTTTCCCTTCTTTATAACTACATCATTATGTTGGGACCAGGTTAGGTCTTCAGAGATCTTGACACACAGGAATTTGAAACTGCTCAGTCTCTCCACTTCTGATCCCTCTATGAAGCCTCAGTATGTGTTCCTTCATCTTCCCCTTCCTGAAGTCCTCAATCAGCTCTTTCATCTTACTGACATTGAGTGCCAGGTTGTTGCGCTCCACTAGTTGGCATATCTCGCTCCTGTAAGCCCTCTCATCACCATCTGAGATTCTACCAACAATGGTTGTATCATCAGCAAATTTATAGAAGGTATTTGAGCTATGCCTAGCCATACATTCATGGGTATAGAGAGAGTAGAGCAGTGGGCTAGGCATACACACCCCTGAGGTGCACCAGTGTTGATCGTCAGTGAGGAGGAGATATTATCATCAATCCACACAGATTGTGGTCTACTAGTTATAAAGTTGAGGATCCAATTGCAGAGGGAGGTACAGAGGCCCAGGTTCTATAACTTATCAACCAGGATTGTGGGAATGATGGTATTAAATGCAGAGCTATAGTCGATGAACAACATTCTGTGCTTGTGTTGTCCAGGTGGTCTAAAGCTGTTTGGAGAGCCATTGAGATTGCATCTGCCATCGACCTATTGTGGCAATAGGCAAATTGCCATGGGTCCATGTCCCTGCTGAGACAGGAGTTTAGTCTAGTCATGCCCAACCTCTCAAAGCATTTCATCACTGTCGATGTGAGTGCTACCAGGCAATAGTCATTAAAGCAGCCCACATTATTCTTCTTAGGCACTGGTATAATTGTTGCCTTTTTGAAGCAAGTGGGAAATTCCGCCCGTAGCAATGAGAGGTTGAAAATGTCCTTGAATACTCCACCAGTCAGTTGGCACTAGTTATCAGAGCCTTACCAGGTACTCCATTGCGACCTCCCGCCTTGCGAGGGTTCACTCTTTAAAGACAGCCTAACATCGGCCTCTGAGGCAGAGATCACAGGGTCATCAGGTGCAGCAGGGATCTTCACAGCTGTAGTTGTATTCTTCCTTTTAAAGCAGACATAGAAGGCACTGAGTTTATCTGGTAGTGAAACATCACTGCCATTCATGCTATTGGGTTTTGCTTTGTAGGAAGTAACGTCTTGTAGACCCTGCCAGAGTTGTAGTACATCTGATGTCACCTCCAACCTCACTCAAAATTGTTTTCTTGCCCTTGAGATAGTCCTCTGCAGATCATACCTGGTTTTCTGGTACAGGCCTGGGTCGCCAGACTTGAATGCCACAGATCTAGCCTTCGGCAGATGAAGTACTTCCTGTTTAGAAACATCGAAACATAGAAAACCTACAGCACAATACAGGCCCTTTGGTGAACAAAGCTGTGCCAAACATGTCCCTACCTTAGAACTACCTAGGCTTCACCCATAGCCCTCTATTTTTCTAAGCTCCATGTGGCCACCCAGGAGTCTCTTAAAAGACCCTATCGTTTCCACCTCCACCGCCGCCGCTGACAGTCCATTCCACACATTCACCACTGTCTGCGTTTTTTAAAAAAAAACAGCAACTTACCACTGACATCTCCTCTGTACCTACATTACCTCTCTGCTCTTAAACTCAATCCCACGGTTGATGAAGGCCAATGCACCATATGCCTTCTTAACCACAGGGTCAATCTGCCAAGCAGCTTTGAGTGTCATATGGACTCAGACCCCGAGATCCCTCTGATCCTCCACACTGCCAAGAGTCTTGCCATTAATGCCATATTCTGCCATCATATTTAACCTACCAAAATGAACCACCTCACGCTTATCTGGATTGAACACCATCTGCCACTTCTCGCTCAGTTTTGCATCCTACCAATGTCCCGTTGTAACCTCTGACAGCCCTCCACACTATCCACAACACCCCCAACCTTTATGTCATCAGCAAATTTACTAACCCATCCCTCCACTTCCTCATCCAGGTCATTTATAAATATCACAAAGAGTAGGGGTACCAGAACAGATCCCTGAGGCACACCACTAGTCACCAGCCTCCATGCGGAATATGATCCGTCTACAACCACTCTTTGCCTTCTGTGGGCAAGCCAGTTCTAGATCCACAAAGCAATGTCCCCTTGGATCCCATGCCTCCTTACTTTCTCAATAAGCCTTGCATGGGGTATCCTATCAAATGCCTTGCTAAAATCCATATACACTACATCTACAGCTCTACCTTCATCAGTGTTCATCCACGGCTTTTGGTTTGGGAATGTACAGTAAGTCTTTGTGGGCGCACACTCATCCACACAGGTTTTAATGAAGTCGATAACAGCTGCAGCATACCCATCCAGGTTCAAAGATGAATCCCTGAATACAAACCAGTCCACTGATTTAAAGCAGTCCTGTCAGCGTTCCTGTGCTTCCCTTTTCTATACCTTCTTGGTCCTCACTGCTGGTGCTGTAGTCTTCAGACTCTGCCTATACTCAGGGAGTAGAAGTATAGCCAGGTGATCAGACTTCCCAAAGTGAGGGCGTGGAATAGCACAGAAGGCATTCTTGATGGTGGTGTAACAATGGTCCAGTGTGTTGTTTCCTCTAGGATTCCAAGTGATCTGTTGATGGTAATTGCTTCGTGATTTTTTTCAGACTGGCCTGGTTAAAATCCCCCAAAACGATGGTGAAGGGGTTAGGCTGTGCTGTTTCATGCATGTTGATCCCATTGCTCCGACCATCTAAAGCCTGATTGACATTGGCCTGAGGTGGAATGTATACTGCTACCAGAATGATCACGGAAATCTCCCGCATTAGGTAAAAAGGATAGCACTTAGCTGCTAGATATTCCAGGTCTGGTGAGCAGAATTGGGACAGCACTGATATATTTGTGCACCAAGAAGAGTTGATCATGAGGCATACTCCTCCACCTCTGCTTTTGAGAGACTCTATAGATCTATCTTGATGGTGTATATTAAATCCATCGATCTGAATCACTGCATCCAGTACGGAAGGGGTTAACCAGGATTCTGTGAAGCAAAGGACACACACGGTCCTAATGTCCCTCTGATTCAGCACCTTAGTTCTGAGAGCATTGATTTTACTGATCAGTGACTGCACGTTTGCCAGCAAGATAGTCGGTATTGGGAGTTTAAAACACCATTTCTTCAAAGTCGTAATGAAATATAGCCGCTGTCTTCTTGTAAGTGCATCAATATGGAAAGATCTTCAAAAGATGTTGATACCCAAGAACTTAAAACAGCTCACCCTCTCTATTGCTGATCTCTCGACGAAGAATGGTGTGTATTCTATCAGCTTCCACTTTTTGAAGTCCTTAGTCAAATTCTTGTGCTTGCTGGTATTGAGAGCAAGGTTATTGTTGCCACACCACTCAGCCAGCTGATCTATCTCACTCCTGTGCGTCTCCCCATCGCAATCTGAAATTCTGCCACAATCGTTATGTCATCAGCAAATCTATAGATGCCATTTGAACTGTGCTGAGTCATGCAGTCATGGGTGTAGAAAGAGCAGTGCACTGGGCTAAGGACACTTTCAAAGTATATTTATTTTTAAAGTATGTATAAATTACATGACCTTGCAATTCGTCTGCTTGCAGGCAGCCACAGAAAAAGGTAACCTGAAAGAACCCAATTTAACCCTTACATACTGTTCGGGTCAAATTTGACCCGTCTTGACATTTGACAGCAATAAAAACACCCTAAATGCTAATTTTTTTAGCCAAAATTTGATGACTTTTCCTAAAGTGACCCAAGATGCCCAAAAATGAAAATATTTTTGTACATTGAGGCTGTTCCGGGTCAAATTTGACCCGTATCTATTGAAATGGATTTTAGATCTCTGTAACATTAATTAAGGATTAGTCACCCATTCATTAATGTCAGATAGGCTATTTATACATTCTAAATAGATCTGTGGTTGCAAATTTGGTATAAACACTTATGAGGGGATTTTTGGGCCGGGTCAAAATTGACCGGAACTATACTGTGAAGGTATAGAATATGAACAGGTTGCCTGGGTTAAAAAAAAACAACACCCAATGCACAGACAAATAGAGAAAAAAACACACAAATCATGCAATCAATAGCATTCCAAACCAAACTGAGTCCATAGACCCAAACTCCATGCAGCTGGAGTAGGCCCATAGCCTCTATCTCAGTTCATTACAACGGGGCAACTTGCCACAAAGCTCACAGACATGAAGAGCTTGGTAGCCAGAGCAGTCTCACAGCATCAGCACCATGGAGAGAGGAGTGAACATCGCAGACGAGTGAGCAGAATCAGCCTGATCCTCGCCTCTGGTCCCGACACCCTGCCTTTTCAGTTTATCTGGTCTGGCATTTAAATGGTCCAAACTCTGAGTAATCCCCCACACCAGGACTCGGGCCACGCTGCTGCGATACGCTCTGGGCCTAGACCTTACTGCCCAGCCCGAGGCCAATCTCAATCTTTCCAAATCAGCTCAGTGCTTGGGTCAATCCAGTGTCGCTCCCAGTCGAGGTGGACGGCCTACAAAACTCCTCCGCATCAACCCCTCTCCAATTCGCTCACTCCAACTCTTTCTCTGACTCCGGCACTGTCTGGAACGTGCCTCGACCTCACTTCTCCTCAGCCACGTTATTCTCTGACTTTACATTTCTTGCCTTCTGAGCTACTGGTAAGCTCAAAAGGGCATCAGTCATGCCAACTTAAACCAGAGGTGTGCCAGTGTTGGTTGTCAGTGAGGAGGAGATGTCGCTGCAGATTAAGATTCACCTTTATTTATCACATGTTTATGGAAAGAAACACTGAAATACGTCATTTGCATTAACAATCAACATACCTACAGCTGTGCTGGGGGCAGCCCGCGATAGTTGCCACACATTCCATCTCCAAAATATCACACCTACAATGCTTGGCAGAACAACAGAGAACACAATAAACAACAAACTACAACAGCAAATCAAGCCTCCTTCCTCTCTTCCACCCTTCCCCCCCTCCCCCACCCACTTATGTGGACAGTCCTCTAACTCCAGGACAGGTCTGCAGTCTCCAGGCTTTGGCCATTAGGCATCGAATTCCATACTTCTGATTCACCTTCAGGGTTTGATTTTCAGTATTGATCCCTGGATTAACAGATGACAGGACCACAAATTTGAGACTCGAACTGTGGACTCACTGTCTGACCTGCCCACATGCTCCCTCATGACTCCTGCTTGGAAGGACATCTGACCCCAGTAGTCACTGACCTGTGACAGCCCAACGTCCAGGGGCGTCTTTCATTAGCCATCCACATTGCTGGCCTTCAAGCACGAACGGAGGCCTTGATACACATGTCCTCCATCACGCGTCCACATCACTAGATTTTGAGTGCAGAGTGGAGGCTTCATCTCCATTTTATCCTCTAACCTGTCCCTGAACCCTAACCTGACCCCTAACTCCCCTTCCTCTTCCCCAAATCATCTCAATGAACCTAAAATCAGAGTCACGATTTCACAGCCCAGTGCCATCTTGACTGTAAGTCATAATCTGGTGTGAGCCATCTTCAAGATTCACCATGTTTCTCCGAGGCTTCCTTGGCACGCTGGTGCAGTGGGATGAGCTGCTGCCTCACAGGCAGAGTGACCTGAGTGTGACCCTGATTTCTGATGCTGCCTTTGTGGAGTTTGCACACTTTCCCTTTGTCGGCATGTGTTTTCTCTGGTTCTTTCTCAGATCCAAAGGCGTGAAAATTGGTGCATTAATTGCACAGAGTAAATTGCCCTCAAGTCTGATTAATGGGAAAATCTGTGGGACTTATTTAGAATGCGGGGGAGAGCAGCACAGTTATAGCAGTTAGCAGAATGTTCTTGCAGCACCAGTCACCCATGTTCAATTCTGCCGCTGTCTGTAAGGAGCTTATACATTGTCCCCATGAGCACATGGCTTTCTTCAGTCGGCTCCAGTTTCCTCCCACATTCCAAAGGCCTATGGGATAGGAGGTTAATTGGTCACATGGGTGTAAATGGGTGGGACGGCTTTTATTGGGCTGGAAAGGCCGGTTACCATCCTGAAGTGAAATAAAAATGAAAGTATAATAAAAGTAACAAATGGGATTAATGTTTATGGTCAGTGTGGAATCAGTTGGCCAAAGTGTTTGTTTCTAGGCTATGATTCTCAAACAAAATCAGAAACACTACCCTTTGCTTTCTGTACAGCCCTGCAACTTGTCAATTCAATTCAAGTTTAATTGTCATTCAACCATATGTGAATGCTCATGAATACAGCCAAATGAAACAGTGCTACTCTGGGGTCAAGGTACAAAACACAGTACCAACAGTCACACACATCACAAGGGACACACAATGGTATCACAATGATGCAATTCAAAAAGTCAAAAACTCGCGCCATCAATCCGCAATAGGGCCCGTCTCCCGCCAAGTAAACACTTTTCTTTCAGCTAGTTAGAATCAAAGTGTCATAGAGCACTACATCACAGAAACAGGTCTTTTGGACCATCTCGTCTGTGCCAAACTATTATCCTGTCTAGTCCCATCAACCTGCACCCGTACTGTAGCCGTCTATACCCCTCCCATCCATGTACTTACCCAAATTTCTTTTAAGCGCTGAATTCAAATCTGCATCCCCCATTTCCACTGGCAGCTCATTCCACACTTTCATCACCCTCTGAGTGAAGATGTCCCCCCTCATGTTACCCTTAAGCATTTCATCTTTCACCCCTAACCCATGGCCTCACTGAACTTGAAAGGAAAAAGCCTGCTTGCATTTACTCTAACTACACCCCTCCTAATTTTGTATAGCCCTTTCAAATCTTCCCTCATTCTCCTATGCTCCAGGGGATAAAGTCCTAACCTTTTCAGACTTTCCCCATAACTCAGGTCGTCCAGTTGTTCAATTCCAAGCACGGAAGGACCAGAACAACAGGCCTATGGGTCAGCAAGTTTTTCTCCCATCCTGTTAAATCACACAGTGTCCTGCACTGGAAAAATACAGCAGCAGCTTTACATTTGTTAGACCTAAATCCTGGAATCCACCTCACCTAACAGCACCATGGAAGTAACTTCACCACGTTGACATACAGTGAGTTCAAACTCAATGTCAAGTATTCATTCAAATACTAGAGGAGTTTAATGTGAGAGAGGGGAGTTGTAAAGATTTGTAAGTGTTTCACACTGCCAGGTAAGGTGGTGAAAACAGATACAATTGCAACATTTAAGATGTGATTAAAGTGGCACATGCAGCAGACAGGGAAATGAGGCATATATTTGCAGACAAATGTGAAGTTTAAATTGTGTTTGGCATTGACATTGTGGACTAAAGGATCTCCTCCTGTCCTGTACAGATCTGGGAGGGAGGGACACTGAAAATCTGGTTGAGTGGTGTTACACCAACGACCTCTCTCTCAATCAGCAAATCCAAAGAGCTGATTATTGACCACAGAAGGAAGAAGCCAGGGATCCATTAGCCAGTTCTCATCAGGGGAATGGAGATAGAGAGGGTCAGTAGCTTTAAATTCCTTAGTATTAGCATATCAGAATATCTGTCCTGGGACCAGTACACAAGTGTCACCATGAAGAAAGCACAGCAGTTCCTCTATCTTCTCAGACATTTGCGTAGATTTGACATGTCAGCGATAAGTTTGACAAACTTCTATAGATGCACAGCAGAGAGTATCCTAACTGGTTGCATCACAGCCTGGTATAGAAACAGCGAAGTCCAAGAATGGAAATGTCTACAGAAAGTGATGTATACAGCTCAGCCTATCACAGGAAAAGGCCTCCCCACCATTGAGCACATTTACGTGGAGCACTGCCAGAAGAAAGTAACATCTGTTATCAAAGACCTCCACCATCCAGGCCATACCCTCTTCTCACTACTACCATCAGGCAGGAGGTGCAGAAGCCTTAGGTCTGACACCACCAGGTTCAGGAACAGTTATCGCCCTGCAAGCATTAGACATCTGAACAGGCATGGATAACTTAAGTCAGCACTACACTGAACTGATTCTACAACCTACAGACTCACTTTCAAGGATCGTTACAACTCATATTCTCAGTGTTATTTTCTTATTTACTCTCTTTGTCTCCTTCTGCAGATAGGTTGTTTTCAATCTTTGTTAACGTATAGTTGTGTTTGTAAATTCTATTGTATATCTGTAAGTGTCTGCAAGAAAATGAGTCTCAAGCTAACATATGTACTTTGATAATAAATTTACTTTGAACTTTGAGATATGTTCTATGTACCGTATGCCCTCAGGTCATGGCTCAAGGTCCTCAGTATCATCCTGAATACTCTTTCTCCACTTTGAATGGCAACGGACATTCCTAGAACCCGATTCAGGTTCAAATTTATTTATTACATACAGTGATATACATCATTTACGTTAACAGTCAACACACCTAAGGATATGCTGGGGGCAGCCCGCAAGTGTCACCAGAAATTCCGCCACCAATATAGCATGCTCACAACGCTCAGCAGAACAACACAAGTAAACAACAGAACACAACAAGTAAAACAACAACAGAAAACAAGCCCCGTTCCTCCCTCCCACTGACCCAAACACGCTGACACTCAATGGAAATGTCACCTTTACTTCAAGGCTTTGAAAACTTTTGAGACCCTTTCCTCGGCCAATCTGATAATCTTCTCCTGTGACAGAGCAAAGAATGGATTGTCTGTTTCTAAAGTCTGATGCTGAGTATGCAAGTAGAGTGGCCTGTCCAACATAGTTGACTGAGTTCAAATAGGACTTCAGTGATGTGATAGATATTCAAGAAGATAACAGATAATAAGCTGAAGGGTGTCAGCCCGAAACATCAACTGCTTATTCTTTTCCATAGATGCTGCTTGGCCTGCTGAGTTCCTCCGGCATTGTGTGCATGTTGCTATGGCATTTTAGATGGGCTGATTTACTAGGATTGGGAAGCCGAGCAGGAGAAGTCTGTGAGCATCATCTCTCCAGATTACAAAGGCATGTATGAAGCTGTCAGCAGCAGATGGGATGGGAGTTGGGGTAGGCGGTGTGATGGAGGTGGAAGTAGACTTTTGGGCCAAAGGTTCTCTTTGGTCTGGTTCGTCTGCCAGATGGCGTGGTTCAGTTCAGGACACTGAGCTGCAAGAAGGCTGTGGTGACAAGGGGCGCAGAGACGGTGAAGCAGGAGAAGGTGATGATTTCAGATTCAGATTTAGACTCAAATCTATTTATTACAGGTACATTGAAACATACAGAGAAATGAGGGGTTTACGATAACCAACATACCCAAGGATGTGCTGGGGGCCCCTCACATTGTTCCCACACATCCCAGTGTTAACATAGCATGTCCACAATGTTCTGTAGCAGCAACAATAATAAAACAGAACAACAACAGCAGAACAAGCCCCTTTCCCATCCTTCCCACCCACAAACCCACTCACACACATAGACAGAGCAGCGCGCGGCCATTCCAAATGAATATCGATATGTGTAACTAGGGGTGCCGTGCACAAGCCGGATTTGATGGGGACAGCCGTGAAAGTGCAGAGGAACATCTGGAGCAACTTCTGAAATGCCTGCTTCACTGCCGCTACTACTGTGCAATCGAGAATCTCCGGAGACATAGGCCCCAAATCCTTGGCTTTACATATCGCCTGTTGCCAGGGCCGGGGTCGAAACGCTCAGCAGAGATGGTGCTCGGTGCATCGGCGTCGGGAGGTGGTTGGAGGCTTGGACTTTTTCAGATGGACTTGGAGTCGGACTGTGGTTGGATGCTTCCGGGATGCTGCATCGGCAAGTTGGCAGTGCTGAGGGTTTACCGTCTGCGTGAGATGATGGGACTTTGAGAGACTCTGAGACTTCTACTGTGCCATGGTCTGTTCTTATCAAATTACGGTATTACTTTGCACTGTTGTAACTATATGTTATAATTACATGGTTTTTGTTAGTTTTTAAGTCGGTTTGTCATGTGTTTTCATTATAACATTCTGGAAAAACATTTTTATCATTTCTTAATGCATGCATTACTAAATGACAATAAAAGGGAACTGTGTGTCCTCATAATCATAAACCCAGGTCTGGGCCTCCAGTTCTTGCCCCTTTCTTCTCAGGCTCTCAGACATCAGGCCTCTGACTTTAGACTCCATCCCAGGATTTTGACAATCAGGTGTTTGACCTCTCTGGCCTTGACTTCCGGGCTCGCTCGGACCTCTGTCAGATTAGAGCTCACCTATTATTGAATTTTTCACAGGATGTCAATCATTGGAACTCATACCAGCCTGAGCGTTGATGAAGAGGACAGAGAGAAAAGAGGCGGTGGAGAGATTGAGAAGAGTAAAAGGAAAACAGAGTTGTTCACCATTAATGTCTATGGGAATCTTGATTACATACCTGTGCAAGTTGATAACGTATAAGAATAGATACAAGTAGCAGCAGGAGCTCTCAGTAATGTGTATTTACTTACTTACTGCCCAATTACACCGCTGGCATTTAAGGCAGCAATGAAGGTCCTCCCTCTCTCGTGGTGTTCAGCTCTTCCTTCATCATGTCAGTAGCTTCCTCTCAGTTTTTACCACTGTCAGTCAGGCATGTCTCAGAATACCGTCACACTCGGATGTAGAAGGATTCTTCATTGCTGTTTCCGTAACAATTTTGTTTTTACCAGTCAGGGTTGTTAGCCCTGAACTGAGCCCTCAAACCTGGAGGACAGGTGGACTACTCTTAGTCTGGCCTCTTCCCTTTCACCTGATTGGCGTGGGTGACCCCACTAAGAGGCAAAGCATAAAGCCCTGACTGGAGCCAATATGGATCTCCAGGTCATTAGAGCACAGAAGCCTCCAAACCACGACACAGTTGTGGTTCTGTTGGAGGAGGATGTTAAAATTCACCACCACCTTCAGATTTATGGAGATTAAGACCACAAACCCAGCACAAATGACATGATCTACCAGACAGCATCTCAGACCCCAGCTGGGCCTTCAAGCTTGCCTGACCATTGAACGTGATCATGGCTGATCTTCCCTCGATTACAGAGCAGTGGAGAGCTGGAAGTTTGGACATGATGGTGCCAGAGTCCATGAAAAGTCATTTACCAGTGATATTTCAGTATAATTAAGCTGGTTGTCATGCCAGTACAATTGACATTTGCTTTACATAGTGCTTCTTGATTGCAGACAAGTCAATATTCTTTTTCCATCTGCCAAAATTCAAGGCAAAATTGACTAAAAAGGTCAGGGCATTTCAAATTTATGAGTACACCAGAACACTTAAATTTACATTTTCAGTGCTTTTTCATGATTAGTGAAAATTTAATTGATGTCTCCAGTAAATTGGCAATGCCCCCAGGTTAAAATTGCAAGCTTGCATGAGAAAACTTTACATTTGTACTTTTATTTTATTCACACAAGAGTATTTAATAAAATATTTTAAATTTTTAGAAGTTTTAATTTACCTTAAACTAACTAGTGTGCACCAATGAAATTAGCAAGTTTTTTAAAAAATAATTTTAAATGACCTTTATATTGAGTTAGTCAAAGCTGGAGGCTTAAGATCATGTTTAAATGCTTATTTTGGTGGATAAATGATTAAAACAGTTCTAGGCTCTGCTCTTAAATATACATTTAGTGGCCACTTTATTCGGTATTCCCATACACCTACATATATCTAATCAACCAATCATGCAGCAGCAACTCAATGCATAAAAGCATGCAGACATGGTCAAGAGGTTCAGTTGTTGTTCAGACCAAATATCAGAATGGGGAGGAAATAAGATCCAATCACAAACAAGCAAAAATCTGCAGATGCTGGAGATCCAAGCAACACACTCAAAATGCTGGAGGAACTCAGCAGGCCAGGCAGAATCAATGGAAAAAGTACAGTTGATATTTTGGGCTGAGTCCCTTCTGCAGGACTGAAATGTCGACTGTACTTTTTTCCATAGATTCTGTCTGGTCTGATGAGATCCTCCAGCATTGTGTCTGTGTGTGTGTTGCCAGAAATGTGATCCAAGTAACTCTGACTTGTTGGTGCCAGACGAGCTTGTTTGAGTATCTCAGAAACTGCTGATCTCCTGGGATTTTCAGACACAACAGTCTCTGGAGTTTACAGAGAATGGTGAAAAAAAAAATCCAGTGAACAACAGTTCTGTGGGGAAAAATTGCCTTGTTAATGAGGGAGGTCAGAGGAGAATGGCCAGACTGTTCAAGCTGACAGGAAGGTGACAGTAACTGATCTAGCAACGTGTTATAATGGTGGAGTGCTGAAGACCATCTCTGAATGCATGATACATCGAACCTTGAAGTGGATGGGCTACAGCAGCAGAAGACCACAAACATACACTGTGGCCACTTTGTTAGGTACAGGAGGTTCTTAAAAAAGTGGCCTCTGATTGCATAAGGCATAATTCACGATCAACTCCTCTACCTCATAAAATATTTTATTTTATGATTATGCAATTAAATTGTAGTTGGAATATGATGAGTCACCCAAGCAATGCAATTCTGGAATATTGTGGCTGTAATTTCCCAATCGTGTTCAAAGTGGAAACTCAACCCTTGGGAGCCTGTGAGTTCGTGCGTCAACAAAAAGCTGGAAGATCAGGAAAAGAGACTGAAGGGTTGAATAACAATGATGAGTAGTGGCCATGTTCTCTCGAGAATTGAGAACAGTGAATATTGATAACAATTTCTACCATATAGGACATTGCAATCAATTTCATTTTATCCAGGGAGCAGGGTAAAACAGGCAAACGCTGCAAATCAACAGTATCTCAGTGAGTACTTGGTGCATAATACTTGCAATCAGTGGCTCGTTCACTAGATTTCTCCTGTACCTAATAAAGTGGCCACTGAGCATACGTTTGTGGTCTTCTGCTGCTGATTCCCATCGACTTCAAGGTTTGACATGTTGGGCACTCAGAGATGCTCTTCTGCACACCGCTGTTGTGACGTGTGGTTATTTGAGTTACTATCGCCTTCCTGTCAGCTTGAACCAGTCTGGCCATTCTTCTTTAGTCTCTGTCACTAACAAGGTATTTTCACCCATAGAACTGCTGCTCACTGGAAGCTTTTAACATCTTTTTTTTTCAAATGTCATTCTGCTACTGTTGGAGCCTATGATCTACATTTTGGTGGTGTGTTTTCAGGCTGACTGAGCAATCTGGCACTTTGCTGTCTCCAAGAGGGTGCTGTGAGGTTTCAAGGAAAATGTGCGGCTTCGAGCCCAAGAAGCCTGGAGATGGGGTGTGAGCCCATCATCAATTCCATTTCTCGCTGATCTCAACAATTAAAGTGTCGAGGAAGATTGAAGTCATCGAGTGAGTCAAGAAGGTGAGGGGGTGTTCAGCGCTCTTTACCATCCTCTCAATCACTGCTACTGGAGAAAGGTATCTGCATACAATAGTCTCTTTCTCCCTCTTGTTCACTGTTCCCAAAGGAAGGTCCCTGCGTTCGAATGGTCTCTCTCTCCCTCGATGCTGTCGGAGGCTGGTGCAGGAGATCTGGGTCTAGGGTTAAGTTTAATAGACCTGATTTGTAGATTGGATTCTGTCGTTATGTTGTGAAGTGTTTCTGGTTTCTGGTCACTCCTTTTTTTTTGTTGCTATTGTGGGCAATTTTGATCATGGCGGCCTGCAGATAACAAACTGAGCTGAACTCAATATGAACTTTTGATCTTGTGTTTTATATTCTGTGTTTTGCACTCTTTTTTTTGTTACCGCTTGATGTTTTTCTTTGAATGGGTTCTATGGTTTTCTTTTATTGTTTCGTTGGTGTCTGTGAGAAAAACAAATCTCAGGGTTGTATACTACATACATACTTTGATAATAAATGTACTTTGAATCTTATGTTTTCTCACCATCCTCTGCAAACTCCAGACACTGGTGTATGTGGAAATCCCAGGAGATGAACACCAACCACTTTGTCTGGCACCAACAATCATTCTATGGTCAAAGTCACTTAGGTCATGTTTCTTCCCCATTCTGATGTTTGATCTGAACAACAAATGAACCTCACAACCATGTCTGCATGCTTCTATGCATTGAGTTGCTGCCACATGATTGGTTGATTAGATATTTGCGTCAAAGAACATGTGTGCAGGTGTACCTAATAAAGTGGCCACTGAGCACACACACACAATTTCCAGTCAGGCAGCATCTATGAAAATGTGCATCACAGGCATAACCCTCAACACCACTGAAAACATTTTCAAGAAGTGGTGCTTCAGGCAGGTGGCATCCATCACTGAGAACCTTCACCCTCTGGAACATGCCCAATTCTCACTACTACTATCAGGGAGTAGGTACAGAAGCAGGAACACCCACAGCATCGTCCCTCTGCCATCAACTTTCTGAACTTATGAACACTACCTCATCATTTCTCTTTTATATTTTTATTTATAATGATAATATTAATAATATTTTATTGATCCCAAGTGGGAAATTCTTTCGTTACAGCAGCAAAATTTAAAAGCACACTTAGGAGTGTGCAGGCTTAACTAATAATAAAGTACAGGATAACAATATACACAATAATTTACCAATGTGAAATAATTTGCAATAATGTGCAATAGTAATGTACAGAATAATAAAACAGACTATTGTACGATATTGTTCTCCTGTTGCACAGACATGAACTGTTGTAAATGCTTATTGCATTTGGTAGGAAAGATTTTCTGTAACGATCCTTGTGACAGCAGAGCTGAATGAGTCTGTTCAAAAGGATGCTCCGCTGCTTATTCAGTAGATCATGGAGAGGATGTGCCAGATTGTCCATAATGGATAACAGTATGTTTAGTGATCTCCTCTCCACCACTAACTCAAAAGAGTCTAGGTTGTAACCAAGGACGTATGCAGCCTTTTTGCTGAGTTTATTTAGCCCCTTAGCATCACCAATACCGATGCTGCTTCCCCCAACATAAAGCAGCAAAGAAGACTGCACGCACTACCACAGACTGGTAAAAGATCTCCAACATCTTGCCGCACACATTGAAGGATCTCAGCTTCCTTAGAAAACTGAGTCTGCTCATCCCCTTCTTGTAAACAGCCTTGGTGTTGCTTTACCTGTCAAGTATGTTGTTGAGGTGAACACCCAAGTATTTGTATTCCTCCACCACCACAGCTTCTTCCCCAGAGTGTATATGGGACTTGTCATAGTCCTCTTCCTCCTAAAATCAATCACCATCTCCCTGGTTTTGGCCACATTCAGGAGCAGGTGTGCCTCCCACACCACTCCACAACCTTGTCCACCAGTCCTTTGTACTCCGACTCCTGCCCGTCTCCGATACACCCAACCACCACAGTATCATCGGAGAACTGCTGCAAATGACAAGACTCAGATGTGTACTGATAGTCTGAGGTGTGCAGAGTGAACAGAAACGGAGACAGGATAGTCCCTTGTGGTGGTCCAGTGTCACTCACCATCATCTCAGACAGAGAACTACCCAGCTGTACAAACTGGAGTCTATCTGTCAGGTAGTCAGTAATCCAGGAAATAGTGGATTTGTCTACACCCATCCTTTGCAGCTTCTCATGGAGAAGAAGTGGTTGGATTGTATTGAACGCACTACAGAAATCAAAATAAGTGATTTTCACAGGGTCACCAGCGTCATCCAGGTGAGAGTGAGCTCTCCTCAACAGGTAGATGATGGCATCATCCACTCCCACAAGAGGTTGGTTGGCAAACTGTAAAGGGTCCAATGAAGGTCTCATCTGCGGTCCAAGGTAAGTCAGGACAAGTATCTCCAGCACCTGCATCAAATGAGATGTGAGGGCAATTGGTGTGTATCATTAAGTTCAGATGGAGTTGCCTTCTTGGGTACAGGAACCAAGCAGGAAGCCTTCCATAGCACTGATAACTTTTCCTGACTCAGACTCAGATTGTAAGGGTGCTGCAAAATACCAGACAGCTGGGTCGCACAGGCCTTCAGTAGCCTGGGGCTGATACCATCCAATCCAGCACCCCTGCCTTGATGTAGTCTCCCCTGCTGTCTCTTAGCCTGACCTGCAGTCACAGTCAGGAAGGGGAAGTTGGTCATCCCCATGGAGGCTAGATACTCCTGTACAGGCCACCAAACAGTAGTAGTGAGGTCGGAGATGGTATTAAACAGGAAATTAGAAATGTGTGCAATAAAGGAACAGCAGTTATAATGGGTGACTTCAATCTACATGTAGATTGGGTGAACCAAATTGGTAAAGGTGCTGAGGAAGAGGATTTCTTGGAATGTATGCGGGATGGTTTTTTGAACCAACATGTGGAGGAACCGACTAGAGAGCAGGCTTTTCTGGACTGGGTTCTGAGCAATGAGGAAGGGTTAATTAGCAATCTTGTCGTGAGAGGCCCCTTGGGTAAGAGTGACCATAATATGGTGGAATTCTTCATTAAGATGGAGAGTGACATAGTTAATTCAGAAACAAAGGTTCTGAACTTAAAGAGGGGTAACTTTGAAGGTATGAGACGTGAATTGGCTAAGATAGACTGGCAAATGACACTTAAAGGATTGACGGTGGATATGCAATGGCAAGCATTTAAAGGTTGCATGGATGAACTACAACAATTGTTCATCCCAGTTTGGCAAAATAATAAATCAAGGAAGGTAGTGCACCCGTGGCTGACAAGAGAAATTAGGGATAGTATCAATTCCAAAGAAGAAGCATACAAATTAGCCAGAGAAAGTGGCTCACCTGAGGACTGGGAGAAATTCAGAGTTCAGCAGAGGAGGACAAAGGGCTTAATTAGGAAGGGGAAAAAAGATTATGAGAGAAAACTGGCAGGGAACATAAAAACAGACTGTAAAAGCTTTTATAGATATGTAAAAAGGAAAAGACTGGTAAAGACAAATGTAGGTCCCCTGCAGACAGAAACAGGTGAATTGATTATGGGGAGCAAGGAAATGGCAGACCAATTGAATAATTACTTTGGTTCTGTCTTCACTAAGGAGGACATAAATAATCTTCCAGAAATAGTAGGGGACAGAGGGTCCAGTGAGATGGAGGAACTGAGCGAAATACATGTTAGTAGGGAAGCGGTGTTAGGTAAATTGAAGAGATTGAAGGCAGATAAATCCCCAGGGCCAGATGGTCTGCATCCTAGAGTGCTTAAGGAAGTAGCCCAAGAAATAGTGGATGCATTAGTGATAATTTTTCAAAACTCGTTAGATTCTGGACTAGTTCCTGAGGATTGGAGGGTGGCTAATGTAACCCCACTTTTTAAAAGAGGAGGGAGAGAGAAACCGGGGAATTATAGACCGGTTAGCCTAACGTCGGTGGTGGGGAAACTGCTGGAGTCAGTTATCAAGGATGTGATAACAGCACATTTGGAAAGCGGTGAAATGATCGGACAAAGTCAGCATGGATTTGTGAAAGGAAAATCATGTCTGACGAATCTCATAGAATTTTTTGAGGAAGTAACTAGTAGAGTGGATAGGGGAGAACCAGTGGATGTGGTATATTTGGATTTTCAGAAGGCTTTTGACAAGGTCCCACACAGGAGATTAGTGTGCAAACTTAAAGCACACGGTATTGGGGGTACGGTATTGGGGGTAAGGTATTGATGTGGGTGGAGAGTTGGTTAGCAGACAGGAAGCAAAGAGTGGGAATAAACGGGACCTTTTCAGAATGGCAGGCAGTGACTAGTGGGGTACCGCAAGGCTCAGTGCTGGGACCCCAGTTGTTTACAATATATATTCATGACTTGGATGAGGGAATTAAATGCAGCATCTCCAAGTTTGCGGATGACACGAAGCTGGGTGGCGGTGTTGGCTGTGAGGAGGATGCTAAAAGGATGCAGGGTGACTTGGATAGGTTGGGTGAGTGGGCAAATTCATGGCAGATGCAATTTAATGTGGATAAATGTGAAGTTATCCACTTTGGTGGCAAAAATAGGAAAACAGATTATTATCTGAATGGTGGCCGATTAGGAAAAGGGGAGGTGCAACGAGACCTGGGTGTCATTATACACCAGTCATTGAAAGTGGGCATGCTGGTACAGCAGGCGGTGAAAAAGGCGAATGGTACGCTGGCATTTATAGCGAGAGGATTCGAGTACAGGAGCAGGGAGGTACTACTGCAGTTGTACAAGGCCTTGGTGAGACCACACCTGGAGTATTGTGTGCAGTTTTGGTCCCCTAATCTGAGGAAAGACATCCTTGCCATAGAGGGAGTACAAAGAAGGTTCAGCAGATTGATTCCTGGGATGGCAGGACTTTCATATGAAGAAAGACTGGATGAACTGGGCTTGTACTCGTTGGAATTTAGAAGATTGAGGGGGGATCTGATTGAAACGTATAAAATCCTAAAGGGATTGGACAGGCTAGATGCAGGAAGATTGTTCCCGATGTTGGGGAAGTCCGGAACGAGGGGCCACAGTTTGAGGATAGAGGGGAAGCCTTTTAGGACCGAGATTAGGAAAAACTTCTTCACACAGAGAGTGGTGAATCTGTGGAATTCTCTGCCACAGGAAACAGTTGAGGCCAGTTCATTGGCTATATTTAAGAGGGAGTTAGATATGGCCCTTGTGGCTACGGGGGTCAGGGGGTATGGAGGGAAGGCTGGGGCGGGGTTCTGAGTTGGATGATCAGCCATGATCATAATAAATGGCGGAGCAGGCTCGAAGGGCCGAATGGCCTACTCCTGCACCTATTTTCTATGTTTCTATGTTTACTCCAAAGTTGGGGAGTTTGGAACACAGGAGGGGAGGGAGGGTTGGAGGGAGAAGGCTTCAGGGGCAGGGAGGGTGTGTGGTTTGGTCAAGTGAGGGAGGGGACAGCAGGAGGGCCCATGCTGAATCTGTTGAAAAACAATTTTAATTTGTTGGCCCATTCCAGGCAGCCCCCGATCTTCCTTTCCTTAACCTCGAAGCTTGTGTAACTATGTAACACATAGTTTTTATGTATTGCACTGTACTGCTGTTGCTAAACAACAAGTTCACGTCAGTGATTCTGATTCTGATATGACAGGCACAGGAATGTTTAATGCTTTTTCTTTGCATCATGCAAGTACGAAGCAGACCCTATTAGCTCTAGGGTAAGTTCTGATGAAGGATCTCGGCCTGGATCATTGATTGTTTATTCATTTCCATTGATGCTGCTGATCTGCTGTGCTCCTCCAGAATTTAGTGTGTGTCACTCTGCATTTCCAGCATCTGCAGGACCATGTGTTTATGTACGTGTAGGTTTAGAGGCTAAACTCTGGGTCATTGTTGAATCTTCCGCTGAACCCTCTAAGAACGTGGGCCTTACACTTAACACCTGCAAAATTCCAGCCTCTGAAAACAGTAGTCCACAACATGACCCTGCAACATGCAAATCACTCTCCACACCTCAGGAGCTAAGTCTTAGTAAAGTAGATACCAATGAAAATATTCACCAGTCTCTTCAGAGCATCAGCACAGCCTTGGCTGACTGAGGAAAAGAGATTTTAGAGATTAAGACTTCACACCCAACACAATTCTTCTAATAGTCTACTGGGCAGCAATGATTCCCTGCTCTCTTGTACATTACTTACAGCAAAACCCTCAATGCATGAGAGAGATACCAAAAAAACGTTGTCTCCAATAAGTGAGCTAACACCAGTGTCCTCTCTAGACCAATGTACCCACCATTCAGGCCTTAACTACATCCAGTGAGCCATTGTCAGCATACTCACATGCCCAATATCAGGCTCACAAAGCAGACGCACACTAATCACAATGGGCTCTGTCGTGATAAGAAAAGATTCAAAGATGTTCAGAGAAACTTCCTTGTAGAAATTCTCATTGTTTTTGGCCCATGACTGGAGTTAAAAGGGGCATTCAGGATGATACTGAGAACTTTGAGTCCATGATTTGGGAGCACAGAAAAACTCAATGTAAATGGCAAAAGGGCCATCTGCTGACAATCTAATATTAATATAAATATGATGATAAGTTGTTATTTTACAGGAATCTACTTGATAAACTAACCTTAAAATATATTTATATATCAGCCAGTACCATCCTCCCCACTATCGAGGGCATCTTTAAGAAGTGAAACCTCAAGAAGGAGGTATCCATCATCCTCATCATCGGGTGCGTGCCCTCTTCTCATCACTACCATCAGGAAGGAGGTACAGGAGTCTGGAGACCGACCGTTTCTTCCCCTCAGCCATCAGATTTCTAAACAATCCATGATCCCATGAACACTGTCTCATCATTTCTCTTTTACACAATTTGTTTATTTCTGTATCACTGTAATTTTTATATCTTGCATTGCACTGTGGAACAAATTTCATGACAGTGAGAATGATTTTGATATGAAAGGCACAGGAAAGGATTTAGCTGGTTAATGACTTTTCATTTTTTCATGCAAACGATGCATAGTGTGAAGCAGATCCCCTCAGTTCCAGGGCCATAGAGTCAGAGAAACACACAGCACAGAAATAGACCTTCAGGATATGAGAGGAATCTCGAATACCCGGAGCAGACCCAAGTGGTTACAGACACAGGACTGAACCTGTGTCTCTGACACAGTAGCTCTATTCTGCTGCCCCATCAATTTCTTATGAAAGCACATTCAGATGGGATGCTCTTGAAATGTAGGGAAGAGTGGGCAGGTAAAGGGAGATAAATAATTCTAACAGATTGTTTCTATCTCCATCCCAAGAAGACAACAAAACTTAAGAAACTTAACATTACAGCTTCTTTTTTTATAAGCATTCTTTTATTTGATTGTTTTGCTACCTAATGTATTTACTTTCAGAAGGAATGTCATAAGAAGACTTACTGTAAACTTAAATATACAATCCTACCGCTGCCTGCCAGGGATTTGTATGTTCTCCCTGTGGTTGCATGGGTTTCTTCCAGGTGCTCCAGTTTCCTCCCACAGTCTAAAGACGCACTAGTTGGTAGGTTAATTGGTCATTGTAAATTGTCTTATGCTTAAGCTAGAATTAAATTGGGGGATTTCTGGCTGGTATGGTTTGAAGGGCCAGGAGGGCCTGTTCTGTGCTGTATCTCAATCCGTAAGTAAATATATAAAAAAAAAACAAAATATTTCTTACACTGTGGCCACTTTATTAGGTGTAGCAGTACACCTGCTTGTTAATGCAACTATCTAATCAGCCAATTATGTGGCAGAAGCATAATGAATAAAAGCATGCAGACATGATCAAGAGGTTCGGTTGCTGTTCGGACCAAACATCAAAATGGGGAAGAAATGTGATCTAAGTGACTTTGATCGTGGAATGATTCTTTGTTCCAGATGGGGTGGTTTGAATATCTTAAAAACTGCTGATCTCCTGGGATTACAGATAACGGTGTGAAAAACAAAAAAATATCCAGTGAGCAGCAACACACATCAAAGTTGCTGGTGAACGCAGCAGGCCAGGCAGCATCTCTAGGAAGAGGTACAGTCGACGTTTCAGGCCGAGACCCTTCGTCAGTGAGCAGCAGTTCTGTGGGTGAAAATGCCTTGTTAATGAGAGATGTTGGAGGAGAATGGCCAGACTAGTTCAAGCTGACAGCAAGGTGACAGTAACTCAAGCAACCAGACTTTACAACGGTGATGTACAGAACACACAAGACAGCAAATTTTGAAGTGGATGGGGTCAGCAGCAGGTGACACCCAAATATGCACTCAATGCCCACTTTATTAGGTACTGGGGGGTATCTAATAAAGTGGCCACTAAGTGTATATGACTAGCCATAGATTTGCATATATCTTTGAATGCAAGCTTACTCATTTACAAGTTCTTATGGTGATAGAAAAAATAGCTAATTAATTTTTATCACTGAGAATAATAGATGCCACAAAACAGGAAATTCCCCAGTGCTTTTGTACGATTAACTCCCCCAGCTTCTGAGGACCATTGTGGTGAGGTGATAATAACGAGAGTAGAGACTTCCTTTTCTACTCCTTTGATCAGCCAGAAACAGAAGAACAAAGGAGCAGTCAAAGCAAGAGAGTAAACTATCATGTAAATGATGTCAGAACAAAACAAAGAGCACAGGATAGGGAAAAAGAAAGGGAGATACGAACAGCACAATCGACATAGGCAACAACAAATGAAATGAAGATGCTGAATAGTTTTACTGCCAGCACATATGATGCAATGTAGCCATCAGAAAAGACGGACACAGCTATCCATTCTTGAGAGCTCAACAGGGTAGAGAAATATACAAGAGATAAACCATAGGAATTCAAGAAGCCCCACTGCTTTCCAAAATGCTGCTTGAAAGCTAAAACACCATGGCCACTTATGCATTCCGACAGATTGCTTTCACAGCCAACTCTTTCTGGACAAAAATAGAAGCACTGCGCTATTCAAACGTTGGTGGGCTGCTGACAGCTCCTTCAGCAAATTAATGCCAGCATTGCCTGAGTTTACTCACTGAGCACTCAGGACTCTGCCAGGACATCTACTTGCGTGGGAGACATCGAATTTATTTTGAAGCCTCTGTGCACCATTCTGCATGTTGGAATTATTAATCAAGGCAGCCTGAGGTTGCAGTTGGGACTAATAACTGGCAGTCATTTGGAGACACGGGAGATGGCAAAAACTGGAACGTGGAGCAACACCTGGGAGTTTGCAAACACTTGGAGTTACTCAAAATCAACAAAGGCATTTCATATTAATAGTGGAGTAAAGATGTATTACCAAAAGTTGACCCCAAATGACTTAGAAGAAATATTAAATCCAGTGATCAAAATTTTTAATCAAGATATACACTTGAAGTACCTTAAAGAATTGACATTGCATAATTTTTTACTGCATGGAACCAGGACCTTTAGTCCAACTTGTCCAAGCCAAACAAGGAATAAACAGTCAACATTTCGGGCTGAGACCCTCCTTCAGAACTGCTGAACTTCGTTTGCTCTTTACCATAGGTGCTGCCTGGCCTACTGAGTTCCTTCAGCATTTTGTGTGCATTGCTTTGGATTTCCCGCATCTGCAGATTTTCTCATGTTTGGGTGAAGTTGTCCCCTTTTGTTCAAGAGCCTGATGGTTGAGGGGTAGTAGCTTTCTGACTGATGACAGCAGTATATGAAGAGAGCATGTCCTGGGTGGCGGGTGTCCCTGATGATGGATGCTGCTTTCCTGCAACAGCGTTTCATGTAGACCTTCTCAATGGTGGGGAGGGCTTTACCTGTAATGAACTAGGTTGTATCCACCATTTTTTGTGGGATTTTCTGTTCAAGGGCATTTGAACTCCCAAAGTCCAACACCTCACCCTTTCCCAGAATAAAATCCACCTTCTATTTCTATACCCATATCTGCAACAGATTTACATCCTGCTGTATCCTTTGACAACCTTCTTTGTTGTTTGCAACTCCACCAGTCCAAGTCATAGAGGCACAGAATCACAGAGTCATAAAGCACTGCAGCACAGAAACACGGTCTTCAGCCCATCTAGTCTATTCTAAAATGTTATTCTACTTATTCCCATCAACCCGCACCTGGACCATAACCCTCATTACCCCACCCATCCATGAACTGATCCAAATTTACTTCAAATGTTGCAGTCAAACCCACATCTACCACTTGCAATGGCAGATCATTCCACATTTACACCACCCTCTGGGTGAAGAAGTTCACCCTCAAGTTCCCCTTAAAAATTTCACCTTTCACCCTTATCCTATAACCTCTAGTTCTTGCATCACCCACCCTGCTTGCATTTACCCAATCTATACCCCTCAGAATCATTAATACCTCTACCAAGTCTCCTCTCAGGGAATGCTCCAGGGAATAAAATCCTAGCCTATTCAACCTTTCCCTATTACTCAAGTCCCAGCAACACCCTTGGAAATTTTCTCTGGACTCTTTCAATCTTATTGATATCTTTCTTGTAGGTAGGTGACCAGAATGGCACACAATATTCTAAGTTAAGCCATGCCAATGTCTTAAACAACTTCAATATAACATCCCAACTTGAGTACTCAGTACTTTGATTTATGAAGCCTAACGTGTCAAAAGCTTTCTTTATGACCCTATTACCTGTGATGCCACTTTCAAGGATTTATTGATCTTTTTTTCAGATCCCTCTGTTAATCTAGTTAGACTAATTAACACCCCTTCACTTTCACCCCCTGTCATCAATAGCCAAGCTAATTTTGAGTCTAATCAACAGCAACCTTCCACAGGTGGAGCTGACAGACAGAAGTGGGTAGTTTATGAAGTCATTGGCTCTTTCTACCATTTACATCAGCACATTTGCTCTCATTTCATGGATGTGAAGTTCTCGATACCACCTGAACACTCTTTCAGAATCAGGTTTACTATCACCGACTTATATGTTGTGAAATTTATTGTTCTGTGGCAACAGTAGAGTGCAAAGACATAAGTTTTATGAAACCCCTCATTGGTCAGGGCTATCCATGGATTTAGCATCCTAGCTATATTTATGACGAGCAAGCAAGGGCAGTACGATATGGAAAGCAACCTGGGGCCATGCAGCAAGCTCCTTCTCCCCACATTGCTGGAGTTACCAATCAGCATTGAACTCAACATAAGACTGCCTTAGTGACTCCAGCTCTGAAGCCTTCCCCATGAGTGGGTATAACCACAAGGCAGCTGAGATTAGTTTTCCTTCTCCTAGATAAGCTGCCAACCATGGTTGACGAGGCCTATCTACCCAGAGTGACTCGTTTTAAGGTACCAGTACCCTGCCTTTGTCTCTTCTCCTGTCAGTAGAAGTGGTTCTGCCAGAATTAGTAGCTAAGCCACTTGTGAAGGCCAAGAGCCGGATTTGGTTGTCAGGGGCTATTTTGAGACACACTCTTTTAATAGGTTGTGGGAGCTTATCCCCACTACCTCCCTGATGACTGTAAGGAACCACTAAAAGCTACAAATAAATAGTGGAGAAAAAAAGATCACAAGGTAGTGAACTTTCACAAATTCATGGGTCCTTCAGAAATCTAATGGCAAGGGAAGACACTATATCTGAGTTATTGATTGTGGGTGTTTGAGCACCTGTACTTCTCCTTGATGGCAGTAATGAGAAGAAAACATGTTCTGGATGGTGAGAGTCTTCACTGATATATGCTCTTCCATTATTTTAAACACTCAAAGGTTGGATTTCCAGGAGTCAGTATGGGCTATGGAGTCATGAGACTGCAGATGCTAGAATCCGGAGTAAAAATCAAATGCTGAAGTAGCTCAAAGTTCAAAGTTTAAAGTAAATCTATTATCAATGTATGTATATAACACCTTGAGATTAATTTTTCACAGGCATTCACAGCAGAACAGAGAAGTACGATAGGGGTAATGAAAAACTATGCACAAAGACTGACACAAGAGATCCTGAAGATGCTGGGAGTCCAGAGTAACACACACAAAATGCTGGAGGGACTCACAAGGTCAGGCAGCGTCTATGGAAGTGAATAAACAGTTGGTGTTTTGGGTCGGATCCTTCATTAGACTTGAAAGGAAGTGGGAAGATTCCAAAATAACAAGATGGGGGGAGGGGAAAGAGTTCAAGCTGGTCAACCATTTCAATTCAAATCCCCATTCCTATTCCGATATGTCTGGCCATGACCACAATGGGGCCACCCTCAGGATGGAGGAGCAACACCTTATATTCCATCTAGGTAGCCTCCAACCTGATGGCATGAATATCAACTTATCCAACTTCCAGTAATTTCCCCCTCCCCTTTACTCTTCTTCATTTTTCCATTCTGACGCCCTCTAAACTCTTCCTCACCTGTCTATCACCTCCCCCATGTACCCCTCTTCCTTTCCTTTCTCCCATCTCCTCTCCAATCAGATTCCTTCTTCTACAGCCATTTACCTTATCATCTCCCAGCTTCTTGCTTCATCCACCCTTTCCCACCCACTTTGTTTCACCTATCACCTTCTAGCTTGTAGTCCTTCCCCTCCCCCTTCCTTTTCAGTCCTGGTGAAGGGTCTCGACCCAAAACATCGACTGTTTATTTCCACAGATGCAGCCTGAAGTGATTAACTCCTGCAGCATTTTGTGCATGTGGCCCAAAGACTGACAGACAACCAATGGGCAAATTAAGACAAACTGCACAAATAAATAAGTGAACGAACAAATAATTCTCAGTAGGTCAGGCAGCATCTGTGTGGGGGGGCACGTTTTCAAGAAGTCTTTGATCACCTCTTTCAATCCTTCCCTCCGTCTGCCTGGTAATCTCTTCCTGTGACAGAGCTCAAAAAAGAGGGGTTACGTCAAGATTTGGTGAACAGCACTACCCAATGAGCAGACAGCACTGTGGTTCTACCAGGTATAAAATATCAGACATCCTGAGGGCCATCGCACGTGTCTCTATGCATAGATGCAGCTGTATGTAGAACTGACGCAGCAAACACAGTCAGTACAGGCCCTTCTTAACCCCACCACATTGTCATTTGTGGTCTGATGTCACTGATGCAAGAAGAGGGAAATGCTGCCAAATTCCTTCTAATTATATATTGGTGAATGGGAGGTTTCAGGTTGTCAAGCGTGCCTTTGTTTCCCCTCTGAAATTTCACCAGGTCGTTGCTGTAATAATGGGGCCACATTGATAATTACATTTTAATAGGAAGGCAATTCTGAAGCCGTTTTTCTTGTCAAAGCGGGTGGAATCGACTTCGGGCAAATGACTCACTATCTATAATGTGATTCCAAAATGAAGCTTTCCCTCTCCTTCTGCAGTCTCTCAATGCAATTCTGCCAATGTTAGAGGAATAAAAGCATGCTGCCTATTGCTTTGGAGGAGTCTACTGTGGCTTTGTTTATTGGGAAAGATGTCTTCTCCATACCCTCTGGTAAAAAAAACATTTACATGGACTAAAAACCAACAAGATTCTGGTGGGAAATCAATGGGTAGGTAGTGCCTTTGAGAACCTTCATCTCACCGGAATTGGAAGATTGCCAAATGTAGCTCTGCTGATAAGGAAGGAAGGCTGGGAGCAAACAGGGAACAGCACACCAATTCCTCCTGAAGTGCATGTCCCTCCAGCATTGCTGCCTGACCCAGTGAGTTCAAGATTCATGGTTATTTATCACATATATATCGAAACAATATTACAAAAAATAAGAGACATCTTGGGAATCAAAGTTGGCAGTGAAAACATCAATAATTTTAGATATGCGGATGACACTGTGTTAATTGCAAGTACAGAGGAAGAACTACAAAACTTAATTGATATAGTTGTTGAAGAAAGTGCAAAAATGGGTCTATCAATTGCAAGAAGACAGAATGCATAGTGATATCCAAAAAAGAAGGAGAATCCTATCTGCAGGCTAAGAATAAACGGGGAAGACATAAAACAAATACAGAACTTTTGCTACTTAGGAAGCTGGGTGACATCAGATGGCAGGTGCGACATGGACATCAAAAGAAGAACAGGGATGGCAAAAGGCACCTTTACGAGAATGAAGAGTATACTGACCAATACTAAACTAGGCATGACAACCCGCCTCAGAGCACTGAAATGTTACGTTTATCGAGTTATGTTATATGGATCAGAATGTTGGACAATATCTAGTAACATGAGGAAATGAATTGAAGAAGAGATGTGGTTTTTGAGGAGGATGCAAAGAATATCATGAATGAAACGAATATCTGATGAGGATGTCATGAACAGAGCAAACACAAAAAGAGAAATAATGCATGAGATCATGAAAAGGCAACGTAACTTCATTGGATATGTGATTAGGAAAGAGGAGTTAGAATGCACGGTAATTATGGGAAAGATTGAAGGAAAGAAAGCAAGAGGAAGGCAAAGACAAATGATGATGGAGACAGCAGCCAGAGAACTGGAAAGGAATACCAATGAATTGATCCACTTGACCCAAAACAGGAGAGTGTGGGCCATGACAGTCAAAGCTCAA
The DNA here is from genome assembly GCF_030028105.1 of Mobula birostris. Taxonomy (NCBI): domain Eukaryota; kingdom Metazoa; phylum Chordata; class Chondrichthyes; order Myliobatiformes; family Myliobatidae; genus Mobula; species Mobula birostris. The sequence continues at coordinate 22,157,487 of NC_092376.1, read as the reverse complement.
ACTGGGCATGGCACCTGATGATGATGATGATGATGATGTTATATCGAAAGATACAGTGAAATGTGCCATGTGTATGGGGACAGTCCGCAAGTGTCGCCACACATTTCAGTGCCAGCACAGCATGCTCACAATGCTCGGCAGAACAACACAGAACTCAACAAGCAATAAACAACAAAAGCAAAAACAAGCTCGCTCCTCCTTCCCATCCAGACACATACACAGTCCTTTAACTGTAGGACAGGTGTTCAGTGGACACTAACTTAGGCCTGTTGATCTCCCAGAGATTCACAGTCTCAGCTCCCCCACAGGCCTTGACTTCCAGACTTCAGATTTGATCTTTGGGCCTCAATCCCAGGACCTGCCGATCACCGAGCTCTAGGCCTCGAATTCCATACTCGCCGATGATGGGACCCGAACACTAGGCCTCGGACGTCCGGTCTCAAAGATTCACAAACCAAGTGAGTCATTGGAACTTGTTCTTCCTGCCCGCACAGAACGCTGACTCGGGACGTATTGACAACTCGGTGCCCTTGTCTCTGTTGATCTGACCTCTGCAGTCTCTTGTGTCTCCTCCAGCATCCTATTTGTTGCTTTGGATCACAGCATCTACAGTCTCTTTCATCTCTATTCTACATGCACTTACAGGTCAATCTCTGAAAAATTTCAAATACTTCAGAATTACTCATAACTACAAGAAATTCTGCAGATGCTGAAAATCTTGAGCAACACATACAAAATGGTGGTGGATCCGAGTTCTTCCAGCATTTTGTGTGTGTTGCCCCAGAAATTTATCATCCAGCTTTCTTCACTAACATCCCATTTTTCAATATCTAGGCCCTTCATTGGGTGAGGTTTGTATGTATAAACCCAGTCCATGAACTAGGCAGAACAAGTTTCTCACACAAAATGCTGGAGGAACTCAGCAGACCAGGCACCATCTATGGAAAAGAGTAAATAGTTGACATTTCGGGCAAGGCCCTTCCTGTCCTTGGCCCAAAACATCAACTGTTTATTATTTTTCATTGATGTTGCCTAGCCTGCTGAGATCCCCCAGCATTTTGTGTGTGTTGCTTTGGATTTCTACAGATTTTCTCATGTTTAAGAACTAATTTCTCTGATGGATCGAAGTATCCCTTCGGCTTTTAGATTTCCACAACTTGAACTGTTTCATCTGCGTCCTTTAGACTAATGAGGTTAGGTATCACAGTATCATTAGCACCTAATTAACCTCAATTACATACATCACTGCTCAGAAATTTCCCGGAGGTGCAAATCTTGCTTTGGTTATATCATTCCTCTCTAAAGTAAAGCAGTCAATTGTGATTCTAAAATGTTCATAAAGGAACAACAAAATACTGATAGATATTTCTGAAAATAGCTCTAGTATTTCCCACTCATGAAAATTGCCTCATTGGTTTTCCTAAGGTTCTTTAACCCAACTTTTAGGGGATATGATTTAAATCCTATTCTCATATGTGATAAATTGTAAGAAAGACATAATTCGTGCATGTTGTTAGCAGGATGTGTGCAACAAAAATATCTTCTGTAATGAATTCTTCGGGCCTGTGTGTGGCACTGGAGAGTGTTCAGTTTTAAGAGCACCTGAATTGGTTAACTGTTGTTTAATAATAGCCAGTAATCATTTAGAGTTCCTTGTGTTTCCCTCAAGAGTCTCACTCTTTGAAACAAGGTCTCCTGGTGCCTTCTGTTTAAACTTGATAAGTTTATTTTGATAGGTCGAGGGAACCTGTGTTACTTGGATTATTTAAGCAGATGTCCGATTAGCGCTAATCGTAGTGCCCTAGTTTTGAGAATGATTTGTCTTGCGGTGTCTCTCAGTAGGGCCATTGATGCTCTTTTGGAATTATTATGAATAAATTGTCATCACTATCTTTACATCATAATGTGTCTTTCCTGTGCACTCAGATTCCAATATTGCCAGCACACACTGACACCTCCACTCTCACTGCTACTCCAAGTTCAAAGTACAAAGTAAAATTTATCAAAGTGTGTGTTACCATATACTACCTTGAGATTCATTTTCTTACAGGCATAGACAGGAAAATAAAGAAATACAATTGAATAGTATTTGCTTTTAGCATAGCTAGAACATAGATCCAATTTCAGGAGCTGGAAGTGCTGTTAATATGATCAGTAAAAAGTTCATAATTAATATACCCATGAACAGAGATCAGAGGTAATTTCTGGTGATCATATCCTAATAAAGTTTGATCGGCTGATCAATGTGTCACAATTCACAGAGTAAAATACAGTATTTATCAGTGTCATGATCACATTAGTGATGCTGAGTCACAGAGTCATAGAATCATTGAGCATTTCACTGGAGAAACAAGCTCTTTGGCCCATCTAATCCATGCCAAACTGTTATACCCTGCTGTTCTCACTTTATGCTTGTTACTAAGTGCATCTCCAATGCCATATTCAAGTTTGTTTACGATACCGCTGTTAGTGGCTAAATCAAAGGAGGTGACGAATCAGCATACAGGAGGGAGATTGAAAATCTGGCTGAGTGGTGCCACAACAACAACGTCTCACTAACATCGCAAAACCAAAGAGCTGATAATTGATTACAGGGGGATGAAACCGGAGATCCATGTGGTAGTCCTTATCTGGGGATCAGAGGTCAGTAATTTTAAGTTCCTCAGTATTATCATTTCAGAGGATCTGTCTTTTCTAAGTGCCAATACAAAGAAATCAAGATAGCACTTCTACTTTTTGAGAAGTTTGCAAAGATATGGCATGCTATCTAAAACTTTGACAAACTTCTATAGATATACAGTGAAGAATATACTGATTGATTGGATAGCAGCCTGGTATGGAAACAAGTCAAGTCAAGTCAAGGCACTTTTTATTGTCATTTCGACCATAACTGCTGGTAAAAATGAGACAAAGTTTTTCAGGACCATGGTGCTACATGAACAATACAAAAACTACACTAGACTACAGACCTACCCAGGACTGCATAAAGTGCACAAAACAGTGCAGGCATTACAATAAATAATAAACAAGACAATAGGCACAGTAGAGGGCAGGAGGTTGGTGTCAGTCCAGGCTCTGGGTATTGAGGAGTCTGATGGCTTGGGGGAAGAAACTGTTACATAGTCTGGTCGTGACAGCTCGAATACTTCGGTGCCTTTTGCCAGATGACAGGAGGGAGAAGAGTTTGTATGAGGGGTGCGTGGTGTCCTTCATAATGCTGTTTGCTTTACGGATGCAGCATGTGGTGTAAATGTCTCTAATGGTGGGAAGAGAGACCCCGACGATCTCCTCAGCTGATGCCCTTGAATGGAAAAGCCTACCAAAATGTAGAGGATTCAGCCCAGTCCATTACAGGTGAAGCCCTCCCCACTATTGAGCATATTTACAAGGAATGCTGTCGAAAGAAAGCAACATCCATCACCAAGGATCCCCACAATCCAGGTTCTCCTCTCACTGCTGCCACGAATTACAAGAGTCTTAAGTCACACACCACCAGATTCAGGAACAGTTATTATCCCTCAACCATCAGGCTCCTCAGCCAGAGTGGATAACTTCACTCACCCCACCACTGACCTGATTCCACAAATGACTCACTTTCAAGGTCTCTTTGACTCACATTATCAATATATATTACTTATTTATTAATTATTATTATTTTGTTTCTTTTTTCTTTTTTGTATTTGCACAAATTGCCGTCTTTTGCACATTGGTTGTTTGTCTGTCTTTGTGTGTTGGCAATTTTTTCATTGATTCGATTGTGTTTCATTGTATTTACTGGGAATGACTGCAGGAAAAAGGATCTCAGGGTAGTATATGGTGATATACTTTGATAATAAATTTACTTTGAACTATGATTTTGACCAGCCTCATTGACACAGTAGGGTCATAGACCATTATAGTATTGATAATGCTCTTGTTTTCTTTTATTTAGAAATACAGTTCATTAACAGACCCTTCCAACTGAACGAGCTCGTGTGCCAGATAACTCCCATGTGACTGGTTAACCTACTAACCCATACATATTTGGAATGTGGGAGGAAACCGGAGCACCCGGAGGAAACCCATGTGGTCATGAGGAGGACATACAAACTTCTTATCAACAGTGGCGGAATTGAACCTGGGTCACTGGGGCTGTAACAGTGTTACGCTACCATGGTACCTCGCTTATACTTTTAGCTCCCTATTAATAATTCAACTAACACTGGTGAAAACGTTTCGTTCTCCTCTGCTGACTTATCCAATTAGATAGAGGAAAATCAGCCACTACATATATATAATGTAAAAGAAATGGAGTCCACTGTACAAAGTTGCAATTTAAAGTTTTGTTCCTCAAAGTGGGGAATGATCTGAGTGGATACTCCTAGGGAGAGACTAATTCTGGCTTCTGCCCTCTTCCTTTCTAGTCCTGATGAAGGGTTTCGGTCTGAAATGACAACCGTTTTTTTCCCTTCCGTAGATGCTGCCTGACCTGCTGAGTTCCTCCAACATTTTGTGTGTGTTGTTGAGACTAATTTTCCTACTCCCTGATTTATTTCAGTACTTGTAGTCACACTCATTTGGAAGATTCCAAATGTAGCTATCCTGATCAGGAATAAAGGCTGCAAAATAAAAATAACATCAGGCCATTTGCTCCTGGAGTCTCACACTACCAATTTCAAGAACTATTACTTTCTTTTAAACATTTGGTTCTTGAACCTACCAGCATAACCCTAATCACTACCTTAGTACAGCAATATGCTATGACTACTTTACACCACAACAGACGTGTTTTTTTACTGTTCTTTGTGTATATTTTTGTGATTGTTTTGTGTCCTTGTATAATATTATATAACTTATGCTCAATTTATGATTTTCTACAGAATGTTATGTTTCTGACATTATGTGACTGTGATGCTGCTGCAGTTAAGTTTTTCATTATACCAGTGCAAAAGTCTTAGGCACACATATATATCTAGGGTTCCTAAGACTTTTGTATAGTACTGTATTTGTCAACAGAGAGCAGAGTGTTGAGTTTGTAAATTTGGCGGGAGTAAAGGATACTGGGATTGGCAAGGGTGGAGCACAGCAGGAGGGGTGTGGGACAGGTGGCAGGGAAGGAATGCTGGAGGCGGGGGATGGTTCAGATACAGACATACCCAGCCCTGAGACACCAGGTAAAGTCACTTGATACCAAACAATTAGTTTAGTGATCATAAACAAGAGAAAATCTACAAATGCTGGAAATCGATGCACACAAAATGCTGGAGGAACTCAACAGGCCAGACAGCATCCATCAAAAAGAGCACAGTCAACATTTCAGGCCGAGACCCTTCAACAGGGCCCAAAGGTTTATTGATCATTACAGAATGTCACTTTGGTGCTTCCTGCTCCCTTCCTGTTTTCCCAACCATGATTCCCTCTCCCTGCTCCCTTCCCACTCTCAGTCAACAATAGAGAACCGTATCAGAATCAGGTTTATCATCACTCACATTTACCATGTAAGTAGTTTAATTTGTAGTAGCAGTACAGTACAATGCATATATTACTGCAGTATCATGCAAAAGGCTTAGATGCCTTAGCTATATATACTTTTGTACTGTACTGTACTTGTGTATGTGACAATAAACTTGACTATGACAGTACTTAAGAACCAAGAACAGGAGTTGAGCTTGTGGCTAATGGTCGCTGCTTGGCCAAACATGCCGGGCTAGATTAGAAAGGTTATGTACAGGCTGACTTGAGCTGGTGGGGCCCCGGCCCGAGCGTATTGAAGCAGCAGGGGCCGGATCCAAGAGAGCAGAATGACCCACTATTTGGCTGACTTAAGTGACAAATTGTGGTGGTGGGGTCTAGGCCCAAGAGCGTATTGAAGTGGCAGGGACCAGGTCTGAGAGCGAGGAGCAGCCCATTGTTAGGCCAATTTAAGCACTGACCAGATTGAAAAGGTCAGGGTGTTGGGGTCAGAAGAGAGGGATGGGCTGGTCGTCAACTCGTTGCTCCACTCTCCTCTGTGCTGAACTGAGACTTTGGACTACAACTGACAGGATCAGCTGCAGTCGTGACTAGTTTTGTGGTTATGGACTCAATTTTGTGAACTTCTGTTCTGAATGCTACTTGCTTACTTCTATTGTTTGTAAGATTTGTTTTTTCCTGCACATTGGGTATTTGATGTTCTTTTTTAATGGACTCTATTGGGTTTCATTGTTTTGTGGCTGCCTGTAAGGAGATGAATGTCAAGACTGTATATAGTATGCATACTTTGATAATAAATGGACTTTGAACTTTGAAATTTACTTCAGCCAGTTCTTCAACACATTGAGAACCTTTGGAGACCCATAACAAGAGGAGGGGTAGGACAACATTCTCATAACTTGGTGATCCAGTGTTGGATAAACTTAGGACGATGGAGGATAGAAGTAATGAAGATGGCCCAGATTGTATTGGAAAAGTTGACTTAGGACATAATAGTGGAAGGAAGAAGCATATTAGCTGAGGTAAAAGCAAGATACCTCAGTGGAAGTACCAAGTCATAAAAGAGTAGTTTGAGAGTAGCCCAACCCAAACTGTGCAAATGTTAAAAAAAAACTAATTAACAGATAGATACAGTATATAGGTAGCATTGTGGTTAGCACAATGCTTTACAGTACAGGTGGCATAGGTTCAATTCCCGCCACTGCCTGTTCTCCACATGACTGCATGGATTTCCTCTGGGTGCTTTGGTTTCCTCCCACAGTCCAATGGTGTACCGGTTGGTAGGTTAATTTGTCATTATAAATTATCCTGTGATTAGGCTAGGGTTAAATCAGGAGATTGTTTGGCGGTGAAGTTCGAAGGGCTGGAAGGGCCTATTCCACACTGTATTTCAATCAATCAATTAATAGAAGAGAGATAGTATATATGTTGTAACTCGGTTACCTGTCTGGACACACACCTCTGCTGACTGCCCCTGTGGCTCCTCCCACAGAATCCTGTATAAAGGTGTTCGCCTTGCCCCTCCCCCTCAGTCCGGGGGCAGACACTCACTGTGGAGATCGTATTGTACAGCGAATAAAAGCCTTTCAGTATTTTACCAAACCTCAGTCTTTTGGAGTAATTGAAGGTGCTTCAATTTTATTCGCTGTACATTTTAAAACATGGAACAGGCCCTGAGACCAGACAAATTAGACCTCGATCCGCAAATGCCTGACGCTGGAAACGCTTTCGAACTCTGGCTGGCCTGCTTCGAAGCGTATCTAGAGGAGATTAAAGCGACCGACCCCATAGCGAAGCGCAGAGTTCTACTCTCCAGGGTCAGTCCACGGGTTTATTCGCTGATCAGAGACCAGCCGAACTACGACGGCGCGATGAACGCACTCAAAAGACAATACCTGCGGCCAATAAACAGCGTCTATGCTCGGCATCGCTTAGCAACACGGCAACAACGGTCCGGGGAATCGAGTGCTGAGTTCGTCCAGGCCCTACAGACACTCGTGCAGGCCTGCAATTGCCAGGAGCTGACGGCGGTGCAGCATGCAGAACTCCTAGTGAGAGACGCCTTCGTTACGGGGACCAGGTCAGTGTACGTGCGCCAGCGGCTGCTGGAAAAGGCCGATCTTACCCTAAGTTCGGCGATCGAGCTGGCTGATACGTTGGAGGCCGTTCTGCATAACTCCGAGGCTCTCCAGGCTCACGATCCCCCGATGGCCTCGTGGGCGCCGCAGACCCCGCAACCCGCCGGCGAATAGACCTCGGCTGCAGCCAGTCGTGAGTCCGCAAAGTGCTACTTCTGCAGACTGGAGAATAACCCCCGGAAACGCTGCGCGGCCCGACAAGCTACCTGCTCCAGCTGCGGAAAGAAGGGCCACTTCGCCAAGGTCTGTAAGTCAAAACCGCGAGCGGGATCGAGCAGCTCCGCGTGCGAGACGTGGGGGTCGCCATCTTCCCTGCACACTGCCACCATGTGCGAGACATGGGGGCCGCCATCTTCCCTGCATGCCGCCACCACGTGCGAGACATGGGGGCGGCCATCTTGGTTGGCGCCACCTCCCACCGCCTACGACCAACGGGTGCTCACGGGGCACCCCATCGCGCCAGACCAAGGCAGCGACCCCACCCTGGCTTCCATGACCCTCGACCAAAGCGCTCCCCACCAGCTCGCAAGGTCAATGATGGACATCCTGGTGGAGGGGCACAGGACAAGCTGCCTGTTTGACACAGGCAGCACGGAGAGTTTTATCCACCCGGCCACGGTGCAACATTGTGGACTCATGATACGGCCGGTAAGTCAGAGGGTCATCATGGCCTCCGGGTCGCATACAACAGACATCCCGGGGGGATGTGTAGCGACACTAGTGGTGCAGGGCACAGAATATTGGGACTTTACGTTACTGGTCTTGCCTCAACTCTGTGCCCCTGTGCTGTTGGGGTTGGACTTCCAGAGCCACCTGAAAAGCATGACAATGAAGTATGATGGGCCCCTCCCGCCAATTACTGTCATAAATCCCCTGTTTTGTAGAGATATGTCACGTACCCCGCTACTGACCACACACACACACCGACCCGCGCATCCCACCCAACATCATGCCAACTGCCACACTACCAACACCACTTGCGGCCTCTCCACCCTCAGGATCCCTCCCCCACCGCTGTTCGCCAACCTGACCCCCGACTGTAAACCCGTGGCAACTAAAAGCAGGAGGTACAGCGCGGGGGACAGAGCTTTCATTAAGTCGGAGGTGCAGCGGCTGCTCAGGGAGGGGGTCATTGAGGCAAGCACAAGTCTTTGGAGGGCGCAGGTGGTGGTTGTTCGGAACGAGGAGAAGAATAGGATGGTCGTGGACTATAGCCAGACCATCAATAGGTTCACGCAGCTCGACGCGTACCCTCTACCCCGCATCGCGGATATGGTCAATCAGATAGCACAGTACAAGGTGTACTCGACCATAGACCTAAAATCCGCTTACCATCAGCTCCCCATCCGCCGGGAGGACTGCCCTTACACTGCCTTCGAGGCGGACGGCAGGCTTTATCAATTCCTGCGCGTCCCCCCTGGTGTCACGAATGGTGTATCTGTCTTCCAGAGGGCAATGGACCGGATGGTGGACCAGTGCCAACTGAAGGCCACGTTTCCATATCTGGATAACATCACCATCTGCGATCACGACCAGCAGGATCACGACAACAACCTCCAAAAATTTCTCCAAGCCGCCAAATCTTTCAACCTCACCTATAACAAGGACAAGTGTGTATTTGGGACCACCCGACTTGCTATCCTTGGGTGTGTCGTGGAGAATGGAGTCATTGGCCCTGACCCCGACCGTATGCGCCCCCTGTTGGAACTCCCTCTTCCCAATACCCTCAGAGCCCTCAAAAGGTGCCTGGGCTTCTTTTCATATTACGCCCAATGGGTCTCTAACTATGCAGACAAGGCCCGCCCCCTGGTCAAGTCCACCACATTCCCCCTCTCTGCCGAGGCCCACACGGCCTTCAACCGCATAAAAGGGGACATTGCTAAAGCAGCAATGCATGCGGTGGATGAGGCCATTCCCTTCCAAGTAGAGAGTGATGCCTCCGACTTTGCGCTGGCTGCTACCCTCAACCAGACAGGAAGACCAGTGGCGTTCTTCTCCCGTACCCTTCAAGGCCCTGAAATTCGACACTCCGCGGTAGAGAAAGAGGCCCAGGCCATAGTGGAAGCTATAAGGCACTGGAGGCACTATCTTGCCGGCAAAAGGTTCACCCTGCTAACTGACCAGCGCTCAGTCGCGTTCATGTTTAATAATCAGCAGCGGAGCAAAATCAAAAATGATAAAATTCTGAGGTGGAGAATCGAACTCTCCACCTACAACTATGACATCATGTACAGGCCTGGGAAGCTCAACGAGCCCTCCGATGCCCTATCCCGGGGAACATGCGCCAGCGCGCAGATCGACCGGCTATACGCTCTACATGTAGACCTTTGCCACACGGGAGTCACCCGGCTTTTCCACTTCGTGAAAGCCCGGAACCTGCCTTACTCCCTTGAGGAGATCAGGACGATGACCAGGGACTGCCAAGTCTGCGCAGAGTGCAAACCGCACTTCTACCGACCCGAAAAGGCACCACTCATCAAGGCCACCCACCCCTTTGAGCAACTAAGTGTTGACTTTAAGAGCCCCCTTCCCTCCACCGACCGCAATGTGTACTTTCTTAACGTAATTGACGAGTACTCACGGTTCCCCTTCTCCATCCCCTGCCCCGACACCACTACCACGTCAGTTATAAAAGCCCTGCACAAGCTCTTCACTCTGTTCGGATACCCATGCTATATCCACAGTGACAGAGGGTCCTCATTTATGAGTGACGAGCTGCGCCAATATCTACTGGCTAGGGGAATTGCAACCAGTAGGACCACGTGCTATAATCCCCGGGGGAATGGACAGGTAGAGAAAGAGAATGACACAGTGTGGAAAGCCACACTCTTAGCCCTCAGGTCAAAGGGACTGCCAGTCTCCCGCTGGCAGGAGTTCCTTCCTGAGGCACTCCACTCCATCTGCTCCCTGTTATGCACGGCCACCAATGCCACCCCTCATGAGCGGCTCTTTTCTTTTCCCAGAAAATCGACCACTGGAACCACCCTACCAACTTGGCTGACGTCCCCGGGGCCAGTGCTGCTTCGGAAACATGCGAGGAGCAATAAATACTCCCCGATGGTCGAGAGGTTTCACTTACTTCATGCGAACCCCCAGTATGCCTACGTGGTTTTACCTGATGGGCGGGAGGACACGGTCTCAATACGCGACCTGGCGCCCGCAGGAGCTCCGGGCCCCTACCCTGAACACTCCGTGGTGACTATTGACCCCGTACCCACCAATGTATGTACCTACAAGACACCGTGCACCCCAAACCCTATACAGACACCACACGACACTCCCATACCGGGCGCGACGCACAAACACGAGGGATTACTGACGCCTAACGTGCTGGCACCTGAAGTCAGGCCGGAGCCAGCACAACCGCCATCGCCGGTGCTACTTAGATCACAGCGACGGACTCGACCACCTGATAGACTTAACCTGTAAATATACTTCTTGTAAATATTGTCAGTCACTTCACCCCGCGGGACTCTTTTTAAAAAAAGGAGGGGTGAATGTGGTAAACCATGTATATATGTTGTAACTCGGTTACCTGTCTGGACACACCCCTCTGCTGACTGCCCCTGTGGCTCCTTCCACAGAGTCCTGTATAAAGGTGTTCGCCTTGCCCCTCCCCCTCAGTCCGGGGACAGACACTCACTGTGGAGGCCGTATTGTACAGCGAATAAAAGCCTTTCAGTATTTTACCAAACCTCAGTCTTTTGGAGTAATTGAAGGTGCTTCAGATAAGTGGATGGATAGATAGATTAACAGATGGATTGATTAATAAATAAATACATACTCACATACATACATACATCTAAGAACATAAATTGTAGAATCCTTCAAAGTGAGTCCATAGGTTGTGGAATCAGTTCAGTGTTGAGGTGGGTGAAACTATCCATATCCATTCTCATGCAGGAACCTGATGGTTGAAGGGTAATAACTGTTCCTGAACCTTCAGATGCTGGAATCTGGACCATCTGAATCTGAATCAACAGGAAATCTGCTGGAGGAATTTAGTAGGTCACGCAGAATCAGAGGGGGGAAAGGAATTGTTGATACTTTGGGTTGAAATCCTGCCACTTACCTTTCCTCTCACAGAATTCCTCCAAAAGGTTGTTTGTTACTCTGGTCAAGATGTCAACTGAGTAAAGTGTTTGGCACAAATTCACTCAGGAGCACAATTGTAATCCAGTGGCTATCTTCTCATAATGTTGCTGAGAGGCAGAGTATAGAAATCAGGGGGAGCCAAGGATAAGGTGTCTTGGGACTGCAGCGTGAGGGCAAAAAGTGAGAGCAGTGCAGGTGATTCTCTGGCTCTGACTACACAAGTATTTTATTTGTTAACTTATTTGTTTAAACAAGCAGCATGATAACAGGACCTTGTGCAAAACGAGGCCTCACCGCTCAATTACAATCATATGACCAGTCCTGACAAAGGATTCTGGCCCGAAACGTCGACCGATCTTTTCCACGGATGCCGTCTGACCTGCTGAGTTCCTCCAGCGCGTTGTGAGTGTTGCTTTGACCCCAGCATCTGCAGATTATTTTGTGTATATGACCAATTGACCTTGTAACCTGCATGTTCATGGAATGTGGGAGGAAACTGGAGCACTTGGAGGAAACCCACGTGGTCACAGGGAGAACATACAAACTTCTTGCAGATAGAGGGGTATTGAACCCAGGCCACTGGCACTGTGGTCTTCTTGTGCTAACCACTATGCCAAGTTGCTGCCCCAGGTATGGGTGGAACATTAAAAGGACCAGCCACTCAGTCAGATAACTGAAGGAGTTAGAGTTGGCCATTTCCAAAGACCATAAAACTATATGACACAGGAGCAAAATTAGGCCATTCAGCCCATCAAGTCTGTGCCACCGTTGTACTATCGCTGATTTATTATTCCTCTCAGCACCATTCTCCAGCCTTCTTCCCATAACCTTTGACAATGAGTTGACCTTCACAGCTGCCTGTGGCAATGAATTCAACAGATTTACCACCTTCTGGTAAAGAAATTCCTCCTGAAGCTGCTGAAAATGAAGAATGAGAAGTGTAGGGCAATATTGTCACAATCACAGAGGCTGCTTTTTGTGGCTTTGATTAATGCTATCATTCAATAGTTGGCGACTGTTCTGCTCATTACTCAAGATAGGATATGGCAGGCTAATCTTCAGAACGTATCAACTGGCCTCAAACAGTTTTTCTCCTCGTGCCAGTTGCCATATAAATCACAATATTGAGAAATAAACTAAGTGCAGGTATATTTGAGGCAAGGACCACAATAGTGACAGGTGACTACCAAATCATGAATAGCTTTTATTCTCATTAAGCCCATTCATTTACTGAAAAAGAATGACTGGGAAGTAAGTGAAACATATAATGACCGTTTTATTGATCACTCCAGTCCAAGTGGTTTAACAGACTCTGTTAATTATTTAGAATACAGTGCATTCTCTTCATAGTAATGAAGTGCAAATGGAGTGCACTGTTTCAGAGGAGACGAGTGACGCACTACAGTGATCAGAACTCTTCTATTTCAAAACAGTAGCATAGCTGTTTGTATAACACTATCACAGTGTCTTTTGTAAGATCGGGGTTCAATTCCCACAGCTGCCTGTGAGAATTTTTACATTCTCCCCATGACCGCGATGGTTTCTTTCATGTGCTCCAGTTTTGCCCCACATTCCAAAGATTAACATTGAGGGTTAGTGAGTTGTAGGTATGCTATGTTGGCACTGAAAGCAGGGCGACACTAGTGGATTGCCCAGCACTGTCCTTGCCGATTTCACTTGACACAATGTGTTTTACTGTATGCTTTGATATCCTCATTATATGCCGTGTCATATGATGCAGGCAATCATAATCCCATGAGCATGATTGTTCTTGGCAAATTTTTCTGCAGAGGTGGTTTGCCATTGCCTTCTTCCGGGCAGTGTCTTAACAAGACAGTTGGCCCAAACTACTATCAATATTCTTCAGAGATTGTCAGTGGTTGCAGAACTTGTGATATGCACCAGCTGCTGATACGACCGTCCACCACGTGCTCCTGTGGCTTCATGTGATCCTGATCAGGGAGCTGAGCATGTGCTACACCTTGCCCAAGAAGACCTGCAGCTACTGGAGGGAAGGGGTTCCTTACACTCCTTTGGCAGAGACATCTCTCCTCCCTGCTTCTCATCGTTGGACTGTACTTGTGACAAATAAAGCTAATCTAATCTAAACACAAGAAAATCTACAGACGCTGGACTTGCTATCTTCCTGCTGACTCAACCTGTTTAAATGCCAGCAACACACTCAAAATGCTAGAGGAACACAGCAGACCAGGTAGCATCTATGGACAAGAGTAAACAGTCAACATTTCGGGCGGAGACCCTTCATCAGGACTGGAAAAAAAGATGAGAAGTCAGAGCAATAAGGTGGGAGGAGGGGAGGAAGAGGTACGAGGTGGTAGGTGATAGGTGAAACCGGGAGTGGGGAGGGGTCAAGTGAAGAGCTGGGAAGTTGATTGATGAAAGAGATAAACAGCTGAAAAGGGGGAAATCTGATAGGAGAGCGTAGAAGACAATGGAAGAAAGAGAAGGTGAGGAGAACCAGAGGGGTGATGGGCAGGGAAGGAGATCAGGTGAGAGAGGGAAACAGGAATGGGAAAATAGTGAAGAGGGGGGCAATTACCAAGAGGTTTGAGAAGTTGATTTTCTTGCCATCAGATTAAAGGCTACCCAGACGAAATACGTGATGTGTTGCTCCTCCAACCTGAGTGTGGTACCATTGCGGCAGTGCAGAAGGCTATGGACTGACATGTTGGAATGGGAATGAGAATGGGAAGTAGAATTGAAATGAGTGGTCAACGGGAGATACCACTTTTACTGGCAGATAGAGCATAGGTGCTTGGTGAAGTACTCTCCCAGTCTACATTGGGCCTCACTGCTATACAGGAGGCTACACCAGGAGCACCAGATACAGTAGAAGACCCCAAAAGAATCACAGGTGAAGTGTCACCTTATGTGGAAGGACTGTTTGGGGCCTGAATGGTAGTGAGGAGGAGGTGTAGGGGCAGATATGGCACTTGTAAGGCTTGCAAGGGTGGGTACCAGGAGGGAGATCAGTGGGGAGAGATAAATGGACAAGGGAGTCGCATAGGGAGCAATCCCTGTGGAAAGCGAGGGGGAGAGAGAGATGAGCTTGGTGGTGGGATCATAATGGAGAAGTCTAATCTAATTTAACATTTACTTGTGCAGTTTGTGATTTTAACTGCATTTAACTTGAGCAATGTGGCAGATACAGTATTCAAAGTTTATTAATGGTACGTTTTATAGAAAAATTGGTGATGATATTAAATTACATATGAGGTCAGCTTGCAAACAAGCTTCAGAGAGGAAAGCAATGAGATGACTGAAGCAGAAACTCTTGTGCCTTGTCTCTCACAGTCTGCAGAGTACATCCAGCATCACAATTGAGTTATGCGTAACAATAAAAACGTAAAATATAGGAGCAAGGGTAGACCTTCCAGCCCTTCAAGCTCACTCCACCAATCATCAGGATCGTGGCTCTTCTACTACACCAAAGCCATTTTACTGATTTTTTCTGGATTCCCTTAATATCCTGAAATTTATCCATGCAAAGCATTCTCACTCTCCATAAGACTACAAAACCATAGATAATGGAGCAGAATTAGGCCATTTGGCCCATCGAGTCTGCTCTGCCATTTCATCATGGTTGATCTAATTTTCCTCTCAGCCTCAATCTCCTGCCTTCTCCCCATAGCCCTTCATGTCCTCGCCAATTAAGAATCTACTAACCTGTGTCTTAATCATACATAAAAACGTGGCCTCCACAGTTGCCTGTGGCAAAGAATTCCAAAGATTCACCATTCTCTGGCTAAAGAAATTCCTCCTGATCTCCATTCTAAAATGATGCCCCTCTATTCTGAAGCTTTGTCCTCTGGTCTTAGACTCACCCCACCACAGGAAACATCCCATCCAAATCCACTCTATCAAGACTTTTCACCATTCAATAGGTATCAATGACGTCACCCCCAATTCTCCTGAATTCCAGAGCCATCAAATGCTCTTCATACGACAAGCCATTCAATCCTGGAATCATTTTTGTGAACCTCCTTTGAACCTTCTCTAGTTTCAGCACATCCTTTCTAAGATAAGGAGCCGAAAACTGCTCATAATACTCCACGTGAGTCCACTTTAAATGAATGCTAATAAATAAATGCTCTCAAATTCATACGGAGAATATGAATGCCATACTAACTTGCAGAGTATTTATATTCTTAAATCTATGTTCTATTTTTTTCTATTTTATTCTATGTTCTATTTTTTGATAGGTATATGAATGTGAGGACAATGGAAGGATATGGGCATTGTGTAGTTTAGTTAGCTATTTGATCACCAATCTAATTGGTTTAGCACAACATTATGGGCTGAAGGGTCTGTTCCTGAACTATGCTGCTCTATATTCTCGAGGAACAATAGCATCTGAATGCATGCTGCATTTCTCGTTCAGGAGTAGAAACCTGTTATGGGGCTGTAACCTATGTGATCTAGAGTCAAGATTATCTTAAACATTTTGTACTTAACATCCAGATATAAAATAAGTACATGGAATTTAATTTTCCTCCAAACATGAGAAATGCTGTATGCTTCCACGTAATGGGAGAGAAATTGTAGAGGAGATATTGTGGACAGGGATGATCCAGCAATAAATCTGTTGATTTTTTCTACTGTCAAAACCTCTTCTGTTCCTTGCCATGAATGGAATTGGGGTCAATGACCATTTGGCCTTTGCTTTCTCAGCTACATGAAGGAAATATCCATCTCAGCACTCATATTGAGAGAGTGAGAATACAGCATCGAGCCAAACAGGTTTCCAGAGGTATTTAAGATCATTGGTCTTGAAGGAATTCCAACAAATTAAACCATGATATGTTATCTGAGTCCCTCCAAGGGTTCATGTACATCCCTTCTCTAAGAAACATCTTGCCATCGATTATTTTGTGTATAAGGCAAAGTTCTGACTTGTTTCATACTATTGCACTTTTTAATTAGTGCTTGTTGCAGAGAAATGTAAAACTGATTCTTTCTTTCCCTCCTCCTTCCAACTCATTCCCTCAGCAGCACTGCCACAGGGCATTTGCAGACTCAGCTTCAACCATGCAATAGCCTCACCTCAGCTAATTGTGTCTAAAACCTGTCAAACCTCTTATGACCAAAAGATATCCACTGGAAGAACTCAACAGGTCAAGCAGCACCTGTGGATTGAACCTGTAATGTTAACAAAATTTCTTCCTCCACAGATGCTGCCTGACCCATTGATTTCCCCCAGTAGATTCTTGCTTCAGATTCCTGTATCTGCAGCCTCTTGTGTCTCCACTTATGACAGAAGATCACAAGGTACTTTTCGGGGGGGGGGGGGGAGGGATTGTCAAGATATTTGTGATATAATTTTGATGCAGCAACCTTTATCTTTGCTACTTGAATTTGCTTGCAAGAGTTTATTGTATTAGCAGCTGACCCTGTACAGAATTTTGACCTACTATCAATGAAAAAGAGCCAATGCAATTCAAGGCCATGGTGGGGTTTCCTAATTTGGGTTTTAAAGTGACAACAGTCCTTAGCATTAATTGGATCATAGTACAGTATAGATTTGAGGATTTGTCATCAAGGAAATCTTGATGAGTTACGCAATTGCATTTTACAAATGGAACAGCCTGAAGCACTGATGAATTAGTAATTTCTATACATGCACAGTGGAGAGCATCCTAACTGGTTGCATGAAAACCTGAAAACCTGGTATGGCAACACCAATATCTAGGAATAGAAAAGGCAACAGAAAGTGATGGATACAGTGCATCACTTCTACCTAATATGTTTGAGAAAACGATAATCTTCATGGTAAATAGCCTACTGCGTCCAAAGCAAATGGAAACTGGAATGAATGTAAGTCCAAAAATGTATTGTTAACATCATTCTAAAATAGAGCAGAATGTGCTCAGCCACTCTCTATGTGATAAAATGTGGAAACGTGACTGAATGAGTAGTTAGCTAGCTGCTGGATATTACAGGTTATATCATCCGTTGTTGAGTGAGTATAGGAAGAAAGGAATAGAGAATAGAAATAGAGTCATACAGTCGTAAAGCAGGAAACCACAGTAACAACAAACACGAGGAAATCTGCCAATGCTGGAATTTCAAGCAATACACATAAAAGTTGCTGGTGAACGCAGCAGGCCAGGCAACATCTCTAGGAAGAGGTAGAATCGACATTTTGGACCGAGACCCTTCGTCAGGACTAACTGTAAGAAGAGCTACTAAGAGATTTGAAAGTGGGAGGGGGACGGGGAGATCCGAAACGATAGGAGAAGACAGGAGGGGGAGGGATGCCACTTCACCTGTGAGTCGGCTGGGGTGACATACTGCGTCCGGTGCTCCCAATGTGGCCTTCTATACATTGGCGAGACCCGACGCAGACTGGGAGATCGTTTCGCTGAACACCTACGCTCTGTCCGCCAGAGAAAGCAGGATCTCCCAGTGGCCACACATTTTAATTCTATGTCCCATTCCCATTCTGATATGTCTATCCATGGCCTCCTCTACTGTCAAGATGAAGCCACACTCAGGTTGGAGGAACAACACCTGATATTCCGTCTGGGTAGCCTCCAACCTGATGGCATGAACATTGATTTCTCAAACTTCCGCTAATGCCCCACCTCCCCCTCGTACCCCATCCGTTGTTTATTTATATACACACATTCTTTCTCTCACTCTCCTTTTTCTCCCTCTGTCCTTCTGACTATACCCCTTGCCTATCCTCTGGGATTTTTCCCCCCTCCCCCTTTTCCTTCTCCCTCGGCCTCCTGTCCCATGATCCTCTCATATCCCTTTTGCCAATCAACTGTCCAGCTCTTGGCTCCATTCCTCCCCCTCCTGTCTTCTCCTATCATTTTCGATCTCCCCCTCCCCCTCCCACTTTCAAATCTCTTACTAGCTCTTCTTTCAGTTAGTCCTGACGAAGGGTCTCGGTCCAAAACGTCGACTGTACCTCTTCCTAGAGATGCTGCCTGGCCTACTGCGTTCACCAGCAACTTTTATGTGTGTAACCACAGTAACAGGCCCTTCAGCCCATCTAGTTTGTGGCAACCTGGTCTTCTGACTAGTACCATTTACCTGCATCCGGATCATACTGTAGTTCTCCATACCTCTCTCACGCACATACCTATCCAATCTTCTCTTAAATATTACAATTGAACATACATTTACACTTCTGCTGGCAGCTCAAATCATACTTGCACTGTCCTTTGAGTGAAGAGATTTCCCCTCAGGTTCTCCTTAAATATTTCACCTTTCACCCTAAACCTATGACCTCTAATTCTAGCCTCTCCCAACCTGAGGGAAAAAACAGTCTGCACGCATTCACTTTATATATAGTACACCCCTCATATTTGCAATGTCATGCTGGCCCAGGACAGGTATAACAAAATAAAAAGAACAAATGAAGACATATAAGTCTTTTCACTCAGAACTGGGAGAATATATACTGGAGAACAAAGAAATTGCAGAACAGTTGTACAAATACTTTGGTTCTGTCTTCACAGAATAGGATTTCCGAGAAATGCAAAGAAACCAAGACTTCAGGTTAATGAAAAACAGGAATTACTGGAAATGAAAATTAATGAAAAATAGTGCTGGAGAAATGAATGTAATTCAAGGTTGATAAGTCCCTGATAATATGCATCCCATGTACTAAAGCCATGAAAGCTGTGGAATGGGTTGGTTGTCAACAGTTTCTGTAGTTTGGAGAGTGGCAAGTGTGATCCCCCTGTTCAAAAAGGAAATGAACAAGTAAACTGTGAACTACAGGCTGAATGGCCTAATATGAGGGGTAGGGAAGATGCTGGAATGTTATATTAGTTTTATTAAGGATAGTAAAATGATAGAGTATTGTTAGAAGGACACTTAGAAAACGTCAATGGAAGAAGACAAACACAACATGAAGTTATTTGTTGTTATTCTATAGAATTCATTGTCACAGAGGACAGTGAAGGGCAAACAATTGGGTGTATTTAAGGCAGAGAATGATAGGTTCTTGACTGGTAAGGAGATTAATAGTTAGGGAGAAGGCGGTTATGAAAAAATCAATCATAATTAAATAGTACAGCAGAGATGATAGACTGAAGGGCTATTTCTGCTCCTATATCTTATATCTTATATCTTATAAACATAGAAACATAGAAAATAGGTGCAGGAGTAGGCCATTCGGCCCTTCGAGCCTGCACCGCCATTTATTATGATCATGGCTGATCATCCAACTCAGAACCCTGCCCCAGCCTTCCCTCCATACCCCCGATCCCCGTAGCCACAAGGGCCATATCTAACTCCCTCTTAAATATAGCCAATGAACTGGCCTCAACTGTTTCCTGTGGCAGAGAATTCCACAGATTCACCACTCTCTGTGTGAAGAAGTTTTTCCTAATCTTGGTCCTAAAAGGCTTCCCCTTTATCCTCAAACGGTGACCCCTCGTTCTGGAGGTAGTATGATCTTATGAAAGGAAAATGTTTTTTGCAAACTTACTGAAGTTTATTTTTGAAGTATGTAGCTGATGGAATAAAAAAGAAGAAATGTTAGGATGAGGTTCTGATGAAGGATGTCAGCACCAAAGATCGGCTCTTTATTCCTTTCCATAGGTGCTTCCTGACCTGCTGAGTTCCTCCAGCATTCTGTGTGTGCTACTTTGGGTGTGATGTATCTGGATTCAGAGAAAGCCACTAATAAAATCCCGCACTGGTGGCTGACGTGTAAAATTAAAGCACTTGGGAATGGGGACGGTTTGCCAGCATGGATTGAAAATTGATTGACAAACAAGAAATTGACAGTAGGAATAAATGGGACATTTCTTTGTGTTAGGTGGTGACTAGAAGGGTGCAGCAGGGGTCAGTGTTTTGTATCTACGATCAAGGAACAACTGAGCAGGCGCGTGGACGTCAGCGAGCTAGACCGGTGGGAAGAGCATAAAAGGAGATCGTTTTTTCTTTGGTGGTTTGATGGAAGAATGACTGTGCAGGTGCATGAGCATCAGTGAGTTAGACCGGTGGGAAGAGTTTAAAAAGAGGACAGCTTTATAGAGTGGATGCTGGAGGAGCAGGTGACAGAGTAGAGGGAGTCAGAGTAGGAGGGCTTTGGCTCAATGAGGCTTCAGCAATAACGGGCCGAAGGCAAGATAACTTACTTGTGAAGAATAGGAATAGGAAGTATGTCTGCGAGGCTGGTGTTCTGTACTGGGTGTCAGGTGGATGGCCAGGTGCATCGAGCTGCATCTCCTTAGGGACTGGGTTCAGGAACTGAAGGTGCAGCTCGATGACCTTCGTCTGGTTAGGGAAAGTGAGGAGGTGATAGAGAAGAACCATAGGCAGGTAGTCATACTGGGGTCTCGGGAGACAGAGAAGTGGGTAACAGTCAGGAGAGGGAAGGGCAAGAGTCAGATACTAAAGGGTACCCCTTTGACTGTCCCCCTTAACAATAAGTACTCCTGTTTAAGTACTGTTGGGGGGCACAACCTACCTGGGGAAAGTAACAGTGGCTGCGCCTCTGGCACAGAGTCTGGCCCTGTGGCTCAGAAAAGTAGGGAAAAGAAGAGGATGGCAGCAGTGATAGGGGACTCTATAGTCAGGGGGTCAGACAGGCAATCCTGTGGATGCAGGAAAGAAATGCGGATGGTAGTTTGTCTCCCAGGTGCCAGGTCCAGGATGGTTCTGATCATGTTCATGACATCCTGAAATGGGAAGGTGAACAGCTAGAGGTTGTGGTACATATTGGTACCAACGACATAGGTCGGAAAAGGGAGGAGGTCCTGAAAACAGACTACAGGGAATTTTGAGAAGCAGGACCTCGAAGGTAGTAATCTCAGGATTATATAGCCTGTGCTACGTGACAGTGAGTATAGGAATAGAATGAGGTGGAAGATAAATGCATGCCTGAGGGATTGGAGCAGTGGGGTATGGATTCATATTTCTGGATCATTGGGACATCTTTTGGGGCGGGAGTGACCTGTACATAAAGGACAGGTTGCACTTGAATCCAAGGGGGACTAATATCCAGGCAGGAAGGTTTACTAAGGCTACTGGGGAGAGTTTAAACTAGAATCACTGGAGGGCGAGAACTGAACTGAAGAGATGGAGAAAGCTTGTAGACAGTGTGAGAGGCAGAATAGGCAGGTGGTAGAGAAGGGATATGCTCAGACTGATGGTTTGAGATGTGTCTATTTTAATGCAAGGAGTATCATCAACACTTCTCCGTGGATTGTCACCTTGTCGTGGTGGAGAAGCTTGTGTGATCCCGACAGCGATACTGTCTGGAGCTATGCTCCTGGTAGGGTCACCCATGGTAGTAAGGTCAAGGGTGAGGTCCCTGACAAAGAATAATCCAACCAAGAAACGCTATCAGGAATGCAAGGCTGCAGTCCAGAAGAGCACCCAAAACCTGAAAAACCAATGGTGGACGAAGAAAGCTCAGGAAATCCAACAACTAGCAGACGCCAATGACACTCGAGGTTTTTTTAATGCAATTAAAGTTATTTTTGGCCCATCCACTCACAGTCAAGCCCCTCTCAAAAGCAAAGATGGTTCAACCATCCTGACGAGCAATTCTGACATCAATTCTAGATGGACGGAGCACTTTATACTTTATACTTTATTGTCGCCAAACAATTGATACTAGAGCGTACAATCATCACAGCAATATTTGATTCTGCACATCGCGCTCCCTGGAGTACAAATTGAGAGTAAATATTAAAGATTTAAATTATAAATCATAAATAGAAAATAGATAAGTGAAAGTAAGGTAGTGCAAAAACAACCGAGAGGCAGGTCCGGATATTTGGAGGGTACGGCCCAGATCTGGGTCAGGAACCGTTCAGCGGTCTTATCACAGTTGGAAAGAAGCTAATCCCAAATCTGGCCGTACGAGTCTTCAAGCTCCTGAGCCTTCTCCCGGAGGGAAGAGGGACGAAAAGTGTGTTGGCTGGGTGGGTCATGTCCTTGATTATCCTGTCAGCACTGCTGTGACAGTGTGCGGTATAAAGTGAGTCCAAGGACAGAAGATTAGTTTGTGTGATACGCTGGGCTGTGTTCACAATCTTCTGCACCTTCTTCCGCTCTTGGACAGGACAACTTCCATACCAGGTTGTGATGCACCCCAGAAGAATGCTTTCTACGGTGCATCTACAAAAATTAGTGAGGGTTTTAGGGGACAGGCCAAATTTCTTTCTGAATCAAACTGTCTCATTTGACAGGAATATGATTAACAACATTCCAAAACAGCCCGTTGATGACTCCCTAAGCAAAATACCAACACTTGAAGAAGTCAAGGAAGCCATCAAAGCCTTGAAAAACAACAAGGCTGCTGGACTCAATGGAATACCAGCCAAGGTCTACAAAATTGGAGGTAACCCGCTTCATTATCAACTGCATCAACTTCTCATCAAGATCTGGATAAATGAAGATGTGCCAGCAGACTTCAGAGACTCAGCAATCGTTACCATCTACAAAAGGAAAGGCAATCGATCCGAATGCGGGAACTATCGTGGAATTTCCCTGTTAGCAACAGCAGGAAAGATCCTCATCCGCATCATGAACAACCAGCTCAAGCCTTTAGCCGAGAAGATCGTTCCGGAGACACAAGCCAGTTTTAGACTATCACGTGGAGGAATTGACATGATTTTCACAATGCGACAACTACAAGGAAAATGTCGTGAACAACTTCAACCTTTGTACATGGCATTCATCGACCACACCAAAGCCTTTGGCTCGATATCAAGGGAACTCCTATGGGATGTCCTATCCACCTATGGATGCCCTGAAAAGTACATTTGAATCCTAAGACTCCTCCATGATGGCATGCTTGCCACAGTCATGGTCAGCAACAGTAACTGTGAGCCTTTTCAAGTTAGATCAGGAGTACAACAGGGATGCGCGATTGCCCCAACTTCGTTCACCATCTTCATTGTGATAATCATCCGCATTATCAAGGACAACCTACCCCCAGGAATCGAAATTATCTATGGAACAGATGGCAGACTTTTTAATCTTGCCCGTCTCTAGTCCAAAACGAAGACATCCACGAGTTCCCTCATCGAGTTCCAATATGCAGATGACAGCAGTGTTGCAGTTCTTTCAGAAAACCACCTACAACAGATTCTGACTGCCTTCAACCGTACATACACGAAACTTGGACTTACCATCAATTCCAAGAAGACTCAGATCATCTATCAATAGTAACAGTGCCATCGAGGAGCAGATAGGGAGGCAGATTCTGGAAAGATGCAATAATAACAGGGTTATCATGATGGAAGATTTTAATTTCCCAAATGTTGATTGGCATCTCCCTAGAGCAAGAGGTTTAGATGGGGTGGAGTTTGTTGGATGTGTTCAGGAATGTTTCCTGACACAATATGTTGATAAGCCTACAAAAGGAGAGGCTGTACTTGATCTGGTATTGGGAAATGAACCCGGTCAGGTGTCAGATCTCTCAGTGGGACAGCATTTTGGAGATAGTGATTATAATTCTATCCCCTTTACCTTAGCATTGGAGAGGGATAGGAACAAACCTGGGATTTAAGTTAGTTTAGCAAGTGGGCATACACATGGCTAATGCTGTTTAACATGGATAAATGTGAAGTGATCTACCTTAATAAGACGAACAAGAAGGTGAAGCATTTAAACAGTGACGGATTGCAAACTGTTGTCTCAAGAGATCTGGGTGTTGCTGAGTATTAGTCATTGAAGCAAACATGAAAGAATATTTTGTCAGAAATGTTGAGAGCCTCAATGAGACAATATTTTCAATGTGAATAGAATGTTGTTTGCAAGCTTGGTCACTTTACCTAAGAAAGAATAATACTACCATTGAAGGAATGCAGCAAATGCACACCAGACTGATTCCTGAGCAACAGGAATATCATATCAGGAGAGGTTGAGCCAACAAATTTAAGCCTGGTCCCTCTGCTGTGCAAAGTCCCAGTCAGCTGGACATTGTCCCACTAATTGTCCTTTATGGAAGAGTTCTTCCATGTAAACACCTTTAACTACCAGTCCATCAGGTAGTGGTCAGTGTAGAATGTACCATAAACACTGGATTCTATGGGTTTGTTCCCTGAGCAAATGATCCAAACCAAACAGCAGAAGACCTCATTGCCAGATTGGACTCCATCACGAGCACTAGCCTTCCCTCCATTGAGGACATCTTTAAAAACTGGTGCCCCATGAAGGAGGCGGCTATCATAAAGAACCATCTCAATCTAGGATATGCTCTGTTCTCATTATTACCATCAGGGAAGAGGTACAGGAGCCTAAAAACCCACAATCCATGCTTTAGAAACAACTTTTTCCCAGTGCCATTAGATTTCTGCATGGTTCATTGTTACGTAAACAGCAACAATGAGTATCAATCGAGACCGGTTATATAAAAACAACCAAACATTTATTAAACACGGATAAACGATAAAAACAAAAAACAAACAAAAACCTTAACCAGAAGTTAACCGTTATGCAGCTGTTCAACAAATTGTCACTCGGCACTGGTTCTTAAAGTGTTAAATGCAAAAACAGTTCTTAAAGCGATAAAATCTGATATTGTTCTTAAAATGGTAAATTCGAAAGTCCAACAGATTTATACGTTCAATTGGGAGAGACTTCTCTGGAGAAGGATTTCTTCATAGACGCAACTTTCCTGCTGGTTCTGTCCAAAGGATTCGCGATGCAGTAAATAAACAGTTTAAAACAACTGACCTTAATTTCTCTTAGAGAGAGGGCAAACCTTTGCATGAACTCTTTGTTCTTTTGGCAAGAGTTATCTCGATGCAGGTCGCTACTCCTTCAAAGCAGGCTCAATAAGGTCGATCCTTTGTTAAACTGCCGAGCAATGCCGACTCCTCTCAATCCTTCGGTCCTGTACTTCGATAAAGTCTGCACTCTCCCTTCTACTGCAGGAATAGGGTAAATCAGCACATCTAGCAAAAAGTTCCAGTCCAATAACATTGTATCTTGCAACAGAACGCAACACTCCGTTTTAAAAATGAAACTGCCTCACAAAAACAAACACGCAACAGAAACGGAGTCACAACAGGTTCTACCTGGAAATCTACAAACTAAAAACTAACTGCATCATCTGCGGTCTACCCTTATATACCCATGGTATACATGTCATCATGGGACCGCACATCGGCGAGAAAATTACATCAGGTGACTGCCAAAAGACCATTCCATCATTCTCACAAAAATAATCACAGATCTCCTTGAGGCATGTAACACCTCCCTCCAAAAAAATTTTGGTCTCTTAAAGAACAAAATTTTAACAATTAACAATTTATACAAAAAAATACAAAGGTATAAAATTTACAGCATACACAAGATATATAGACTTATCTCTCAGCACTTTACAAACTAATGTACAGTAGGAGTGTTACAAATGTGAAAATACCACTCCAAAAAAAACAAATTTTCATTTTACATTTAACATCTAGATAAACAATCAGCAATCACATTATCTTTACCCTTAATATGAGTGATTAAAATATTGTACTCCTGTAACATTAGACTGTATTATTAAACTGGAGTCTAATTTCCTTAACCCTTTTCCTTAACTGTCACAGTGGCATAACCAGATTTACTTTCAGCTAAGTTAATAGTTAAGTTAGGTTTTGAAAGTTTCTCAAATAGTTTCTCCACTGCAGTAATATGTGCTTTCCACGTATTATTTCCTGTAACTAAATCATCAATAAACTAAATCATCTGTATCTTTTAATCCCTGAATCACACTATTAATCATCCTCTGAAAAGTAGCTGGTGCATTATTCATCCCAAATGGAAAAACATTATATTCATATAACCCAGATGGGGTTACAAATGCTGAAATATCTCTACCTCTATCCGTCAATGGAACACACCAATAACCTTTTAACAAATCAATTTTTGTAAGGAATTTGGCCTGTCCAACCATATCCACACAATCATCTACCTAGGGATTGGATATGCATCAGTTTTTGTCACAGCATTCACCTTTCTGTAATCCGTACAAAACCTAATACTATGGTCTGGCTTAGACACCATAACACACGGTGAACTCCAGTTGGAATTAGAATGTCTAATAATATCATTCTCTAACATATACTTAATTTCTTGTTCAGCAAGTTCATATTTTTCCCTGTTCATTCGATACGGATGTTGTATTATGGGTTTTGCATCTCCAACGTCTACATCATGTGTAGCTACAGTGGTTCTTCTAGGGACGTCTGGAAATAAATCTCTATATTTAAAAATTAACTGTTTCATCTTCTCTCTCTGCTCTGGCTGTAAATGAGCTAATTTTTCATCAATATTTTCTAGAATTTTTGAATTTGGTAACCTGGCTGAAATAATGTTGGGTTTAAAATGAGTTTCAGATGAATCCTCTATTAAGTTTTTATCAAGATCAGACTCATTATTGATCACAACAATCATTTTAGCAGCTTCTCTGTCATAATACGGTTTTATCATATTTATATGACACAATTGTGTTGTCTTTCTCCAATCTGGGGTTTTTACCACATAATCTACATCATTTACCTTAGATTTAATCTCATAAGGACAATGAAATTTGACTTGTAATGGGTTTGTTTGCACTGGAAAAAGAACCAACACCTTATCTCCAGGCCTAAATGAACTCATCCTAGCTTCTTTATCATACCAAGTCCTCATCTTCTCTTGAGCTAACTTTAAATTTTCCTTGGCCAAGCTACAAACTTTATAATACCTTTCTTTAAATTTCAAAACATAATCTAGCAAATTAGTGTGTACCTCTTTATTAATCCACTGTTCCTTCAACAAGGCCAAAGGTCTTCGAACTCTTTGTTCAAGCACAAGTTCAAAAGGGCTAAAACCTAATGATTCCTGTACTGCCTCCCTTACTGCAAAAAGTAGTAAATGTATACCTTCATCTCAGTCCTTTTCATTTTCCACACAATATGTCCTAATCATAGTTTTAGTGTGGAATGAAATCTCTCCAAGGCTCCTTGTGATTCTGAATGATAGGCTGATGAAATAACCTGTTTTGTTCCAATTTATAAATTATCTGCTGAAACAATCCCGACATAAAACTACTACCTTGATCTGATTGTATTTCCTTAGGCAACCCAAAATAAGTAAAGAATTTTATAAGAGCCTTTGTCACAGTTTTGGCTGTTATATTCCTAAGAGGTACTGCCTCTGGAAACCTAGACGCTATGCACATAATAGTTAATAAATATTGATGTCCAGTTTTAGTCTTTGGCAAAGGACCTACACAGTCTACAATGATTTTTGAGAACGTATCACCAAATACTGGAATTGGTTGCAGTGGGGCCACTGGAGTAACCTGATTAGGTTTACCCACAATTTGACACGTATGACACGTTCTACAAAATGTCGCCACATCTTGTCTTAAACTAGGCCAATAAAAATGTTTAGAAACTTTGTTTATAGTTTTCTTTACACCTAAGTGACCACCCAAAGGAATGCTATGAGCCATAGTTAAAATCTCATTTCGGTAAATTTTAGGAACTTCTACCTGATGATTAACCTCACTAGCAGGAATTGTAGGTGATCTCCACTTTCTCATTAATACTCCCTTTTCAAAATAATATCCTACTGGTACTTTTCCAATTTCACTATCTGGAAGAGCTTGTTCTTTTAATTTAACTATCTCAGGATCTCTATCCTGCTCTGCTATCATCTCCTTCCGAGATAAAGACAAATCTTCCTGGTCAGACTTAACCCCAAGATCCTGATCAAATAATGTAGGTAAGAAAGTTTCTGATACATCCTCAAAATTCGAATCTAGATTTGAACTGTCATGGGTAACAACCTCATCCTTTACACCAGTCTTTTTAGCCATAGCTCTTGTTATAACACAGGAAGAATCTGTGATAGAATCCCTCTGTGGTTCCTCAGAATATGAATTTATTGTCAAATGCACTTCAGGAAAAACTTGTCTGCCTGCTAAATCATTCCCTAACAAAAGAGAAACATCATTCACAGGTAAACTGGATTGTAGTCCTACTTTAACAATCCCTGTAACTAATCCTGACCTTAAATTTACTCTATGTAAGTGCACTGGCATAAGGGCACTCCCAACCCCTCTTATATAATTTAACTCACAAATGTCAGACTCGTCACTAAACTTTAGCACACTGTCTAATATTAGTGATCGAGAAGCTCCAGTATCTCTAAGTATTCTTATTGGTACTGAATTGGATCCTTCGTTCAAGGATACAAATCCTTCTGTTATAAAAGTTTCATATCCCTTCTTAACTTGGTCAGACTCTGACACATCTTCATTAATATTTTCTGAACCCTGTGGCTTTACAGGTTTTTCAATATGCTGCACACAAGCATCTGGGACTACTACTTTCTCTTTCCTTTTCAATCAGAAGCAGTTAGATACTACATGTCCAGGTTTCTTACAATAATTACAAACAATACCAAAATGTCTTTCCTTCACATGTCTCCCTTCATCCTTACTTTTCTCACCAACTTCAAGTTTAATTTCTGGTTTACCTTGACTGTCTGTGCTATTTTTACTTTTAAAACTTTTACCTGGAGAAAATTTATTCTTGTGAATTAAAACATACTCATCAACTAATTTAGCAATCTCCTGCAATGTAGCAGTGTCCCGTTCATTTAAGTATGTTCTCACTTCAACAGGAATGCTTCTTTTAAATTCCTCTTGCAAAATCAACTCTTTTAATTTATTATACTCCCCATTCACATTTTCAGAGGAAACCCGTCTCTCAAAACACACAGATTTCTCATAGACAAATTCCACATAAGTTTTTTCCGCCAATTTCTTCAAATTTCTGCATCTTTCTCTATACACTTCCGGAACCAACTCGTATGCCTTTAATATATGCTGCTTAACAATATCATAATTCAGTGCTTGATCAGCATGTAAAGCTGTATAAATTTTGTTGTGCCTTGCCTTTAATTACACTTTGTAACATCACTGGCCATTGGTCTTTCGGCCACTTTAAACTCAGAGCAACAATTTCGAAATGCTGGAAATATTTATCCACTTCAGCTTTATTAAATGGAGGAGCCAAAATAACCTCACGACTAGCAATAAACTGTTTCGTAGAACTGACTGACTCCCGGACTTTAATTTCTGCATCTCTAGCTCAAATTTCCTCTGGTTTTCAGCTTCTCTTTCTTCAAATTTCCTTTTTTTAATAGCCTCCCAAGCCTCGAATTCCTTCTGTTTATTTACAGCTTCTAACTGACTCTTTTCCAAATCGGCTTCTAATTGCTTTAACTTTATTTGTTCAAGATGTAACTGCATTTCCAGATTACTCATTGGAAACTTATCTAACACCTCCTTATCAAACAAAATCAAAGTAATAAAATGTTCAGCGATTTTTCTTTGTATGAAAGCCTTGGTGGAATTCCTTGTAATTCCTTTAATATCTAACTTCCTAGCAATCTCCAATACCTCAGGTTTTCTCGCATTCACTAAAGACCCCGAGTCAGGCGTCTCCACAAACCCATCAATATCCATTGTTGCTGAATACAACACTCACACACCAATCAAACTAAAAAAAATCAGGAATTTCCCTTTTCCAAATCAAAATGGCAATTACCAGCACTTAAACTCAAAATCAGAACATCCCGGACGAGCCCCCACAAATTATGTTACGTAAACGGCAACAATGAGTATCAATCGAGACAGGTTATATAAAAACAACCAAACATTTATTAAACACGGATAACCGATAAAAACAAAAAACAAACGAAAACCTTAACCGGAAGTTAACCGTTATGCAGCTCTTCAACAAATCATCACTCCGCACTGGTTCTTAAAGCGTTAAATGCGAAAACAGTTCTTAAAGCGATAAAGTCAGATATAGTTCTTAAAATGGTAAATTCGAAAGCCCAACAGATTTATACGTTCAATTGGGAGAGACTTCTCTGGAGAAGGATTTCTTCATAGACGCGACTTCCCTGCTGGTTCTGTCCACAGGATTCACGATGCAGTAAATAAACAGTTTAAAATAACTGACCTTAATTTCTTTTAGCAAGAGAGCAAATCTTTGCATGAACTCTTTTTTCTTTTGGGAAGAGTTATCTCGATGCAGGTCGCTACTCCTTCAACGCAGACTCAATAAGGTCGATCCTTTGTTAAACTGCCAAACAATGCCGGCTCCTCTCAATCCTTCGGTCCTGTACTTCGATAAAGTCTGCACTCTCCCTTCTACTGCTGGAATAGGGTAAATCAGCACATCTAGCAAAAATTTCCAGTCCAATAATATTGTATCTTGCAATAGAACGCAACACTCCATTTTAAAAATGAAACTGCCTCACAAAAACAAACACGCAACAGAAACGGAGACACAGCACATTCTACCTGGAAATCTACAAATTTAAAACTAACTGCGTCATCTGGGGTCTACCCTTATATACCCATGGTGCACATGTCGTCATGGGACCTCAAATCGGCGGGAAAATTACATCAGGTGACCGCCAAAAGACCATTACATCATTCTCACAAAAAAAAAATCACAGATCTCCTTGAGGCATGTAACATCATAAACCCATGACGCTATCTCACTACTCTTCTATGGCAGTATTTACTTTATTGCAACTTACAGAAATTTGTTATGCCCTTAATTGGTGACTATTTGCATGTTGCTCCAATGGGAAACATCAAATATTCCTGTTCAGGACTACTACAGCTGAAATTCAGTCACAGCCACAGCCAAAGGTAATTCAGTAAGCAACATTGTTTAAAGATGTTTTAAAAAAACCTATCAATACTCAAAATCGATGGATCGTGGACTGCAGTCTCAGGTCCTGAGCACAATTTCAGTTTAAGAAATCGGAAGCAAGGAAAGCATGCAGAGCTGAAGGTAAGAATGAAATGCAGGGGCTTTAGATCCCTCACCCCCACTCCAGACTATCCTGTTGGTGAATGTACAAACTCTGGAATATAAAATTGAAGACCTCAGAACAAGACTGCTGTAAAAGCAGGACATCAGAGACTACTGTATACTTTGCTTCATGGAAACATGGCAATACTTCTTCATTTCAGATGCAGCACTGCAGCTCAATGGCTTCACTATTCACAGTAAAGACCAGACAGCGCAGTCTGTTAAAGGTAGAGAAGGTGGACTATGCTTTATGATTAACTCATCATGGTGCACAAACATGGAGGTTTAGTCTCAGTCCTGCTCACCTGACCTGAAACGTCTCGTGATCAAATGTCATACTTTTTAACCTGCCAAGGGAGTTTTCTGCCATCATCCTGGTAACAATGTACATTCCACCTCAGGCTAATGTCAGGCAAGCACTGGAGGAGAGAAGCGCCATAATCAGCAGGCACAAACAACATGTCTTCCCTATCATTGTGGGGGATTTCAACCAGGCCAGCTTAAGGAAGTCTCTGAACAACTATCATCAACGTATCACCTGTGGAATCAAAGGAGCCAACACACTTGACCACTGTTATATGTCTATCAAGAACACTTGCCATACCATCCCACGGCCACATTTTGGATAGTCCTATCACCTGGCTGTGCTACTACTTTTAACATATAGACAGAGGCAAAAGACGACAGTACTGGTGGTGAGGACCAAGTAGGTGTGGTCAAGAAAGTGGAGGAGTGCTTATAGTACTACTTTGTGTCAGTGAACTGGACAATGTTCAGGGATTCATCTTCAAGTCTGAATGACTATGTCACAATTGTCACTGACTTCATCAAGACCTACGTGAATGAGTATGTGCCTTTAAGAAAATACCAGATCTACCCAAATCAAAAGCTATGGATGAACCAGGAGATTCAGTTTGTTGTCCTTTGCACACTGGTTGTTTGTCTGCCTGTGTGCGGTGCAAGACAATAAATCTCAGGGTAGGGTGTGGTGACATATATATACACTTTGATAATAAGTTTACTTTGAAAGCTTTGTCAAACATCTATAGGTGCATAGAGAGCATACTGACTGGTTGCATCATGGCCTAGTATGGAACACCAGTGCCCTTGAAAGGAAAGACCAACAAAAAGTAATGGATACAGCCCAGTCCATCACAGGTAAATGCCTCCCCACCACTGGGCACATCTTCTAGGAGTGCTGTTGTAGGAATACAGCATCCATCGTCAAGGATTCTCACCATCCAGGTCTCACTGTCTTTCTCCTGCTGCCACCAGAAAGGAGGTACGGGAGCCTCAGGTCCCACATGGGTTCAAGAACAGTTATAACCCCTCAACCATCAGACTTCTGGACCAGAGTGGATAACATCACTGTCCCCAACACTGAACAGATTCCATAACCTGTAGACTCACATTCAAGGACTCTACAACTCACATTTTTAATACTTATTGTTTATTTATTTATCATCATTTTGACTTTTTTCTTTTTTATTTGCACAATTTCTTGTCTATTGCACATTGGTTGTTTTTTCTGTCTTTGTTGTGTGCAGTTTTTCATTGACTCTAGTGTGTTTCTTTGTATTTGCTCTGAATGCCTGCAAGAAAATGAATATCAGAGTAGCAGATGTTAGTTAGTTATTTAGTTAAGCCCATCACCCCTACTGGGGCAGAGATCACCGACAGCATCTCACCAGAATCCTCTGCCCTGAGCCAGCCTTTTGAGTTGTCCCCAGGTGTAGCCCATCTTCTAGCTGTCAGCTTCAAAGTTGCGTCACCAGGTGTTCTTTGGCCGGCCTCTCCTGTCCTCAGCCACCTCTGCCCAGACTGCTTCCATCTTAACTCGTGATGCCGAGCAGGCTCAGATTGTTGTTCTTCATTTCACTGCCACTTGCACTGTCTTTCCACTTTCATACATGATCTTTACATTCCATGTTCCAATGGCATGATGATTGGATGGTAGAAGGAAGGTTGGCCTTTTGACTTCCATTGACTCGAGGCTTTCACCACATGACTACATATGTCTTCTAGGTGAAGATCCTTTCACTCCCAGGATTGAGGTCTTCGGAACTTCCATTGACATATCTGCAGTTTGTTATACGGGACGAGGTTGCTAGCTCTATGCCCAGCCCTCCTCCTTTCACTGCTGTGCTCGAGACCATCCAGGGCAGAGTTGACATATACATACCTTGAAAAGAATTTGCTTTGAACTTTGTAAAAACTATGAATGTTGAGGCTTTGTCTTGCACTGTTTCTTCCTTTGTGTATACCTTTTATTGTGGCTAAAGTCCATTCTTGAAATAAAAAGTTAAGTCAACACGGCCTATACATAATCACGTCTAGCACAAGAAGAGCGGATTTCATTGAAGTATACAAAATTTAAACAGAGTTAGGAAACTCTGGATATCAAGGATATCAAGAACAAGGAGAGAGAGTGAGATAATCTCAGGACAATGAGATAATTGGGATAAAGCTGAGGTGATAAAGTAATTCCTCATTCAGAAGGCAGTGAATCACCTAACCTTAGAAGGTGATAGAAACAAAGTTTCTGAATATATTTTAAAAGGAGGTAGAAGATTCATAAGTAAAGGAATGATCGAAGGATAAGAAAAGATAACAGAAATATGCCCTTTAGATAGAAATACAGAAGCCTTCTCCTGCTTCATCTCTCTATGTTTTTACATCAGTGGACATTCCAGTCCATTCCTGTCATTTTTGCTGTCTGTCAGGATGGAGGGAGAGCTAATTAACAGCTACCGCCAACACAACAATTGATAAACGTCAGATGTATGAAGCATATGTGATTCAGGGAGAGGTAGACACAGTATGCCTGAGAGGCTCTTTCCTCATGTTCAAATATAGGAGGATTATCAGAAAGAAACAAGACAATGGAATTAATTCAGCAGCTCTTATAAAACGCACAATGAGCCAAAAGGTTC
The DNA here is from genome assembly GCF_030028105.1 of Mobula birostris. Classification (NCBI taxonomy): domain Eukaryota; kingdom Metazoa; phylum Chordata; class Chondrichthyes; order Myliobatiformes; family Myliobatidae; genus Mobula; species Mobula birostris. The sequence goes on along the minus strand of NC_092376.1, from coordinate 22,123,047 downwards.
CATAGGTGTGGCACAGTAGCACAATGGTTTGCACAATCACTTTCAGCGTCAGTGATCACCAATTGGGGTTTGATTCTCACTGCTATTTGCAAGGTGTTCGTACTTCTTCCCCATGACCACATGGATTTCCTCTGGGCGCCCCAGTTTCCTCTCACATTCCAAAGATTTAGAGGCTAAGGTTAATATGTTGTAGACATGTTATATTGGTGCCAAAAGTGTGGCGTCACTTGTGGGCTGCTTCTAGTGCAATCGTCACTGATTTGATTTGACGCAAATGACGTAATTCACTCTATGTTTCGTGTTTCAATGCACACGTGACAAATAAAGCTAATCTTTAAATCTTTTTTTGGTCTATCATTCTGTGATCCTTTAGGCTGATGCAAAAGACAAGCAAGCAGTTCCTAGTGTACTGGAAGCTGACATCAAATATTAATGTCCTTATATCGATTAGATATAAACATTAGATTCATGTTTGTAGACTCCGATATCAACATTGAGTTCAAAAGTGTATGCATATTGGAATTTTTAACAGGCATGCAATTGTTCTAGAAAGTCTTCTTCCATGAAATTATAATCAATGCCTTTTTCAAAATCCCCAACAGCCTCTTTTGCTTTTTAATGCCTCATTGGTTGTGTACACTTTCAGTCTCAAATGTATGTGACCGTGGCTGCAGTTTTGCTAATGACAGTCAAAACTAAAAAGTACAAAGACAGAAAGGACTGCAGAAACTTGAATCTGGATGGAGAATCTCAATGGGTCAGGCAGGATCCGTGGAGGGAAATCCACCTGTTGCAGGTCGTTGAAAAGGATATATGTGACCAGTCATGGGCAGTCAGGATGGCCTGGGCCTACTTAATCCTATAGTGATGGAAAAAGGACCTTACATCATGGATCTGCTGTCCTTCTCTTTCTTTAGCTACCAAGATTTCCATTATTTACCCCAATGTTATCCCAGGAAGCCAGGTGATGTTTTTAGCTACAAATATTCCCTGGGAATTCAGTTTTGTTTATCACATGTGCATCAAAACACACTGTGAAGTGTATCACTTGTATTAACATAACCTTGCTGGGGGCAGCCCGTTACTGTTACCTAACATTCCGGCGCCCACATAGCATGTCCATAATGTTCAGCAGAAACAGCAACAAAGCAGTATCAGCAAGGCAAGCCCCTTTCCTCCCTCTCATCCGCTCACTCTCTCACACACATAGAATGTCCTCCCACCCTAGGATAGGCTGCCTCCGGTCCTCCAGGCTCTATTGGACTCACGAACTCACAGACATCAGGCCTTCAACTTCCCCAATGGATTCACAGACTCACAGGCCCAGAAATTTTAAATATTGGACACTTACTATCATTGACACAAGCAAATCTGTAGATGCTGGAAATCCAAAGCAACACACACAAAATACTGGAGGAACTCAGATGGCCAGGCAGCATCTATGGAAAAGAGTAAACAGTCAACATTTCGAGTCGTGACCCTTCATCAGGAGTGTAAAGGCTTCCCTCCAGAGCTGATGAAGGGTCTCAGCCTGAAACATTACTGTTTATTCATTTCCATAGATTCTGCCTGGCGTGCTGAGTTCCTCCAATATTTTGCATGTGTTACTTAGTATCATTGTATTGATTACTGAACACTCCAGCAATATCAATCACCAAATGAGGTGTTTGAGGAGGAGGGATGGTGAGGTTAGGATGCTGAGATTTTACATGTTAACTTCCTACCTAAATCAAACCTATCCATTCTTCACCGTCAAAAATCTCTCTTTGCATTAAAAGAAATCACGTTCCACTAACTTAACTTTCTACATCTGAGACAGGCCTCTGTAATCTGAGGTTTCTGTGTGTCATTTTGGCTTGACAGCACCAGACGCTGTTTCTCTGCACTAACATCAACATGTCTATCAAGTGGAATGAAAAGCAAATCAATTTTGACACGCTGCTTAATATTCTGTAAAAGTCCATCTGTCTTTTGAGTGATGTTTAGAGAAATTTATCTACTACTGCACTTCAGATGTTAATGTTCCTGTCCCAGCGGAACGTAAAAGATTCTGTGGCGTTATTTAGATTAACAGGGATTCTGGTCAGTGGTTGTCTCTCAGCAAAAGTCACTTAAAACAGATGATCACTTTCTTCTAGAAACTTGTGGGCAGACTTGTTTCTATGTTACATACATAAAAACAACAATTACAATTGTACTTTGTTGTCATAGAGTCACAGAGTGATACAGCATGGAAACAGTTTCCTCAGTCCAAAATGGTCCAAACTGGACCAAAATTCCCACCTGAACTAGTCCTATTCAGAATCAGAAATAGAATCAGGTTTATTGTCACTGACATAAGTCAAGAAATATGTTGTTTTGTGACAGCAGTACAGAGTACATTACAAATCACTGTTAAAAAAAAAATAAGTATTGCAAAAGAGAAATAGTGAGGCAGAGTTCATGAGTTCATGGGCCATTCAGATATTTGATGGCAGAGGGAAAGGAACTCTTCCTAAAATGTTGAGTGTGGGCCTTCAGACTCCTGTATCTCCTCCAGGATGGTAGAAATGAGAAGAGTGCATGTCCCAGATGGTGAGGGCCCTTTATGATGGATGCTGCCTTCTTGAAGCACTGCCTTTTGAAGACGTCCTTGATGGTGGGGAGGCTGGTGCCCTTGATGGAGCTGGTGGAGACGGCACACTCTGAAGTCTCTTGCGATCCTATGCACTGGCATCTCTGTACCATGCTGCGATGCAGCCTCCCAGAATACTCTCCACAGTACATCTGTAGAAATCTGATGGAAACTTGGGTGACATGGAATCTCCTCGTAATCCAAATGAAGTGTAGCCCCTGGCATGCCTTTGTCATAATTACATCAATACGTTGGGCCCAGGATAAATCCAGCTGAGATGCTGACACCCAGGAACTTGGAACTGACCACCCCTTCCTCAGCTGACCCCTCAAAGAAGATTGGTATGTGTTCTCCGACAAAATACTGAAGGAACTCAGCAGGTCAGGCAGCATCTATGGAAATGAATGAACAGTAAACATTTCAGGCCACGACCCTTCATCAGGACTGAAAAGGAAGGGGGAAGTTACCAGAGTAAGTAGGGTGGGGGAAGAGGAAGGAGGACTAGCTAAAAGGTGATAATGGCCTGAGACTGGCCTCATCGTGAAAAAAAATACCAGAAACAAAAATCCTTACAATCGTCAGAAATGTAACACCTGCCCATTCATCTTGTCCCTGACCTCCATTCAGGGTCAAAAGCAGTCCTACCAGGTGAAGCAACACTTCACCTGTGAATCTGTTGGAGCTGCCTACTGTATCCAATGCTCCCGATGTGACCTCCTCTACATTGGTGACCCCCGACATAAATTGCGGATCGCTTTGTCGAGTACCTCTGCTCTATCCACAAAAGCAGAAATTTTCGGTGGCCAACTATTTTAATTCCTATCCTCAGTTCTGTTGTGACATGTCAGTCTATGGCTTCCTCTTTTGCCATGATGAGGCCACTCTCTGGAAGGAGGAGCAACACCCCATATCCTGTTTAGATAGCCTCCAACCAGGCAGCGTGAACATTGATTTCCTCTTCTGGTAATCTTGTTCCCTCCTTCTTCTCTCATCTTCTATTCCTCACTCTGGCCCCTTACCTCCTCACCTGCCTATTACCTGACCCTGGTGACCCCACTTCTTCTCTTTCTCCCAGGGATCAGTCTCCTCTCTTATCAGATTCCTTCTGCTCCAGCCCTTTACCTTTCCCACCCACATGGCTTCACCTATCACCTTCTTGCTTTTCCTCATTTCCCTCCCCCTACCCTATTTATTCTGGTGTCTTCCCCCTTCCTTTCCAATCCTGATGAAGAATCTTGGCCCAAAACGTAAACTGTTTAATCATTTCCATAGATGCTGCCTTGAACTGCTGAGTTCCTCCAGCATTTTGTGTGTGTTCCTCTAGATTTCCATCATCTGCAGAATCTTTTATGGTTATATATTCTCCTGATTTCCCCTGTTTGAAGTTCACAATCTATTCCCTTACTGATGTTGAGTTCATGGTTATTGTTGCAACATAATTTGACCACCTTATCTAATTCAGTCCTCTACGCCTCCTCATCACTGTCTGGGACTCTGCCATTAACAGTGGTGTCATTGGCATACTTAGGGATAGCATTTGAACTATGTCTAGCTACATAGTCATCCGGCCATATTCCTCTATAACCTTTCTATCTATGTACAAGTCTAGTATCTTTTAAATGTTATTAGTGTACCTGCCTTAACCACTTGTTCTGGCAGCTCACTCCATATACTAACTGCACTCTAGGTGAAAAAGTTGCATCTCGGTTTCCTAGTAAATCTTTCCCCTTCACCTTAAACCTATGTCCTCTGGTTCTTGATTCCCTAACCCTAGGAAAAAGACCATGTCAATTCACCCTATCTGTATTAGTTGTCAGTCATTTACGACAATGATGTTTGTCTTTGCACCTCATCAATTGTTAGGTAAGGAGCTGCACAGAGAAAAACTGGTGCAGGAGAAGTTTGAGAGTGAAGAAACCACTCTCTCGTCCTCAAACATCTTGGCCCAGTGGTATGAAAAATCATCATATCTGGAGAATTCCTTGGCTGCAGTGGATAGCCAGGATGCCTTCTGTGCCTTGTCAAGCCCTTTGATCTCCATGAGGCGTTGCAGCACCACCTTCTTGGCCGTTGGATCTTGTAGTTGATCTCAGCCGCCCAGTCCACTGGAATTGGCTTCACATGCTGGGGTAAGCATACCCCTATCCTGCCAGGGTCGAAAGCTCCTGGCTACCCTCGCCTGGTTTATCGAAGTTCATATATGTCACCATTTGAGATTCATTTTCTAGCAGGTATACACAATAAACCCATAATAGAATCAATGAAAGAGCGCACCAACTTGGGTGTTCAAACATTGTGCAGTGTACAACAAACAGTGCAAAGTCAAAAAGAAATAAATAATATAGTAACTAAATAGCCAATAAATACCAAGAACATGAGATAAAGAGTCCTTGAAAGTGAATCAATAGGTTGTGGGAACATTTCAATGATGGGGCAAGTGAAGTTGAGTAAAGTTATCCTTTTGGGTTCCATAGCCTGATATTTGAGCCTGATAACTGTCCCTAAACCTGGTGATGTGAATCCTGAAATCTTGTACTTTCTTCTTGAAGGCAGCAGCGAGAAGAGTGCATGACCTGTGTGGTGAGAGTCCCAGATGATGGATGCTGCTTTCCTGCAACCAGGCTCCATGTAGACGTGCTCAATTTAACATCAGATGGAATTTACATGAATGTCTGGGATAAATCATGTGAGTTTCAGATATTAACATCTCATGGAGGTTACACAAATGTATGGAATAATTAAAATCCACAGAGACATTTGCATATGTAAGAGATTAACCAAATTGACATAATAATTATTGTCGATCGCTGGGATTAACATCTGTTGAAAATTGCTCAAATGCAGGGAATAGGTAGCATCAATTGATGAGATTAACATCGAATGGTGATTACGTGAATGTACTGAGTAATTAACATCAATTGCAAAGTCCAACATCTGGTGAAAATTGCAGAAAAGTAAGGAATAATTAACATAAGTGTAGACATTAGTGGAGTGGAGGACTTGCGCCAGACATTAAACTTAATTCTTCATGTCATCTTCATTGTCTGTAATAAATTATCAGCCAGATGGCAAGCAAAGACATAACGTTTACTTGATTCCAACAATCCATCAGTTTGAATCAAAAAAAAACTGTCATAAGTATATAGCAATTGAAATTAAATGGAAATGTTGCTTGACAAAGAATTTAGCCTGTGATACCGAGATGGTTCCTTCAACATTATGCAGCAGCTGTTGAAAAGTGACACAACTGAGAATATTTTCAGTGAAATAATAGCCAAAGAAGGCAAAGGCAGACTTGCAAAATGGCTCAAATCCAAACCAATATATTAGTTGATCCAAACACTGAAGAGGTTGTGAAGAAAGATGAAAGGGCCCGTGTCCTGGTTCACCTTGAGCAGCTGTGTCACAGGGGACTCTGACCCATGGGCTGTTTCCAGGGACACGCACAGAAGCGGACATCAAGCGCTGCTGGCAGATCATCCACTCAGTGAAAGCTGCCCTTTGGTCTGCCCGAATCCCTTTGCTCTGCCAGCACATGGAGACCTCTGTGGAGGAATGGTGCTCACTGGCACATTCCTGGCTGCAGGAGTGCATACTGAGGGACACTCTGAAGCTTAGTGCAGCCACCGCTAGGGGTTGTGGGGACGGACCACAGTGTCTGATTCTCCTGCTACTGGAGAAGGAGGGGCTGATTTGGGTGAAGAAGACATTGTATTACCCCAGGAAGCCACATGAGCAGTACCAATCCAATTGGTTTCTAGGAAGGTAATAGAACAGTAGATCAAGTCAAGTCAAGTTTACTATCCTTTACATAGATGTATACTGTCAAACGAGACGAAGTTTATCTGAACTAGGGTGTAAAGCACAGTTGTACACATAACACACAACAACTTAGGAAAGTAGGGATAAAATCTGCAGAAGAATTACACATAAATCAACAAAGTAAAGAGCACAAATTATATACTGTCAGATACGGAACAGATTAACCAGTAACATTTTGAATGCAACGTGGCAGGGTGCTTAGAAGCCTAATAGCCTGAGGGAAGAGATTGTTTCCCATCCTGACTGTTCTTATTTTTATGCAACATAATCTCCTGCCTAATGGTAGAAAGTCAAAGAGGACGCTAGATGGATGGGTAGGATGTTTAATAAAACTAAGGGCCCTGCGTACACAGCGCTCCTGATAAATGTCCCCGATGGATGGTAGAGGAACCCCTATGATCCCCTCAGAATGAAATAACATTGCACAGTTCATTCCTGTAAATATTTTTTATTATGAACTAAATTTATTTTGATATAAAGAAAATACTATCCATGCTGGCTAACATAACTATGCTAATCCCTTTTTCCCTACTGTGTCAGCAGTACATAGTGTAGTTTAAATGGCCATTGTGCGTTCTTCATGCCAGATGTTGGAGTCCTGGGAGACCCAAAGTCTCCCAGGGAACTACATCTGCGTGAAGTGCATCCAGCTGCAGCTCCTTGAAGACCATGTTAGGGATCTGGAGCAACAGCTAGATGACCTTCAGTTTGTACAGGAGAGTGAGAAGATCATCGATCAGAGTTACTGGGAAGTAGTCATTCCTAAGTTACAGGATGCAGGTAGCTGGGTGACTGTCAGGAGAAGGAATGGGAAAGTGAATAGGCAGTTAACACAGAGCACCTCTGTGGCCACTCCCCTCTCAATAAGTATACCATTTCGGATCTCCAATCCAGGTTGCAAATGTCACACCACTCTTTAAAAAAGGAGGGAGGCAGCAGAAAGGAACTTATAGACCAGTTAGCCTGACCTTAGTGGATGGGAAGATGTTGGAGTCAATTTTTAAGTATGAGGTTATGGAGTACTTGGTGACACAGGACAAAATAGGACAAGGTCAGCATGGTTTTCTTAAGGGAAATTCTTACTTGATGAACCTGTTGGAATTCTTTGAGGAGATTACAAGTAGGATAGATAATGGGGATACAGGGGATGTTATATATTTGGACTTTCAGAAGGCCGTTAACAAGGTGCCACACATGAGGTTGTTAACCAAGTTAAGAGCTCATGGTAATACAGAAAAACTACTAGCGTGGTTAGAGAATTGGTTGATTGGTAGGAAGCAGTGAATGGGAATAAAAGGATACTTTTCTGGTTGGCTGCCAGTGACCAGTGGTCTCTGCAGAGGTCGGTGTTGGGACTGCTTGTTCTTATGCTGTATATCAATGATTTAGATGATTGAATAGATGACTTTGTTACAGATGATATGAAGATTGGTGGAGGGGTAGATAGTGTTGAAGAAACAGGAAGGCTGCAGAAATATATTGTGAACAGTTTTGGGTACCTTATCTAAGAAAAGGTGTGTTGGCATTGGAGAGGGTTCAGAGGAAGTTCACAAGGATGACGCTGGGAATGAAAGGGTTATCATATCAGGAACATTTGACGGCTCTGGTCCTGTATTCACTGGAATTTAAAAGGATTATGGGGGATCTCATTGAAACCTTTCGAATATTGAAAAGCCTAGACAGAGTAGATGCGCAAAGGATTTTTCCCATGGTGGGGGAGTCTAGGTCAAGAGGTCACAGCCTCAGGATAGAGGGTCATCCATTTAAAACAGATGCTGAGAAATTTCTTTAGCCAAAGGATGGTGAATTTGTGGAATTTGTTACCACAGGCAGCTGTGGAGGCCAGGTCGTTGGGTGTATTTAAGGAGGAGATCGATAGGTTCTTGATTGGTCACAACATCAAAGGCTACAGGGAGAAAGCTGGGGACTGAGCCTGATGAGAGAAAAGAAAGGATCAGCCATGATTGAAAGGAGGAGCAGACTGTATGGGTCAAAATGCCTAATTCTAATCCTATGCCATATAGTCTTATGATCTTCTGGTCAACTTACCTGAATTTGTTCCAAATCCTTCTAAGCATTTTCTATCTATGTTCTGTAACTCTCCAAATAATTCTTAAAACTCTGTACTTGTACCTGCTTCAGTCACCCTCTCTGGCAGCTTTATATTTACACCCACCACCTGTTGTGTAAAGAACATTGTCCCTCAATTCCCCTTTAAATATTTCCTCTCTCATCTTAAACCGATGCCCTCTAGTTGTAGACTCCCCAGTCTTTTAAAAATTTTCAACAGCTTTTGTAATTTTTGACACAAATCTTGCAAGTTTAAATAATTATTCCCTCTTCTTAAGAGAAACTCCAGATCTCAGAGCTTATTTGACTTGTCTTATAATTGAAATGCTCTGGAAATAACTCGGGACAGATCCAATACTGTTCAATTTATCTACAGCTTCCTTAAAATACTTGCATGGTCTTGGTTGGAAATTGGGCTATAGAAATCATAGTGTTGGAATTTTACACATTCTATTCATTGTTCCAATTTCAATCGGGATTTTCTACTTGTGTGAAAATAACAGATGATGGAAAGCCACATTGAAGGCACCCAGGCCTAACTCTCTTCTCATTACACCAGCAGAGAGATGCAGTGACATGAAGACACACACTCTGTTTTAGAAACAGCTTCTTCCCTTCCAACATCACACTTCTGAATGGATGAACAATGCTTCAACATTTTTACTCTGTTTTTGCACCACTTATTTAATTATATATATATTGTAATTGCAATTCACAGAATATTTTATATATTGCAATATACTGCTGTCACTAAAAAAAACAAAATTCATGATTTATGTCAGTGTTATTAAATCTGATTCTGCTTCTGATTCTGAATCCTTCATCCACTTCCCTGAGGCATTAGTATATGTTGTATTGACTTTTAAATATCACAAAAAGGGCTGGACATGCAGAAATCCTGCACAGTCTTAGCTCATTTCAAAACCAAAGATTTCAGCCACTTTTCACGACTGATATTGAAGCAAAATGCTTCGGGTGTAAAAAATATGGAATAACAACTGCACATTTTGAACGTACTCAGCAGGCCATGTGTCACCTGAGAAGTGAGAGAAGGCTAATAATGTTTCAAATTGAAGAACTTTGATGAAAACTGAGAAGTTGCAATGAGGGGAGAGATGAGAGGGATGGATGAAACAGCAGACATCCCTGACATAGGGTGGAAGGAAACTGAAAGCTCGTGCAAAAAAAAGACTTCAAATCCTCAGTTTTATTGGTCACCAATATCTTTTCTCCAATCAGCCGCAAAAGGAATTCTCAAAGAACCAAATATCTCGCTAACGATCCAGGTTCAATTCTCGCTGCTGCCTGTAAGGCGTTTGCATGTTCTCCCATGACCTCATGGGTTTCCTCTGGGTGGTTCAATATGTATGTCTGTATTTATTTTATATATCTATTTATTTACCCATCTATTTATTTGTTTGTTTATCTATCTATCTTTTTATTTATCTAGAGATAGAAAAGTGAACAGACCCTTCCAGCCCAATGAGCCATGCCATCCAGCAACTCACTTTTTTAACCCTACTAACCGGTAAATCTTTGGACTGTGAGAGAAAGGCAGAGCACTTGGACAAAACCCAGGAGCACACAGGAAAAACGTACAAACCTTCTTATAGTGGACTCTGGAATTGAACTCTGAACTCCAGTCCTCAAGCTGTAATAGTGTCATGATAATCGCTATACTAATGTGACAACCCATTCCTCACACATTCCAAAGACCTGCAGCTTATAGGTTAATTGGTCACGTGCATCTCATTGTGTGGTGCAGACTCATTGGGCCATGTAATGCACCAAATGGATTGCAAGATTGCAAGAATATGGCGGATGCACATGGCGAATCAATTGGACCACCTAAGCATGGGGTGCTCCCTCTCCTTTGGCTTTCTAGTGTACATGCTTTCTTCTCAGCAGGCTCGGTTCGTTGCACAGCATGCAATATTACTAACATGACTCAGTAAAAAGTTTAATCCTGCTGCTCCCTCGTTGTTCTTGCTCTGCACATACAGAACAGGCCGGAAGGGCCTGTTACCATGACATATCTCTAAATAAATAAAATTAAGAGTAAGAAGCTAGACTGTTATGTTAATTCATTAGTGATATTTAAACTGAAATGCTGAGGACTGCTTTGGCAGCCATTGCTTCTGTCTATAATATGAATCACCAAATAATGGGTAGGGCAGGAATGCCCTTTTATATTCATGAGAATAAGGAGGAAATGCAACAAGAAGATGACATCCGAACCTCAATCATTACAGGTTACTTTGTGGAAATGTTCTTCACTCCACAGAATGTTGAAATGTACAGCCAGGATTTAGCATCAATTTGTTCATTTATAAATTAACTCTGATAATTTGGGGGAAAAGTCATTTATTGGAAGAATCTTACCACACAATACAAAACAGCACCTTCTTTCTGTTTGGCATTGTCCACATTAGTCATGGATCAATGCTATTATATCTGATTGAATGGTTTCTAAGGACATGCAGTGGTTATGAAATTGCTTCAAGCAACACCCAAGGCTCAAGCACTGCATGAACACTTAAGGCTCTATAATGACAGTCAGGAAGTGTAGACACACTTCCAGCTGAAGTGTGCTTAGGTGAAGCAGGAATTCGACCTTTGCATTTTTGACTTAGTTTTTAAATACTGCTGTCCAAGGCTGGTCTGCCTTATGTGTAATAACTGTACTAAACTATTTTATTTGCCTCAGAGAACCTCCTCTTCTTCACTCTGTTTATTCACTCCTTTAGTCATGCTTTTTCACTAAATCAACCTAGTTAGTGATAGTTTAAGGCAACCTAACTCTCCCATTTATTCCTTGAGTCATGGTTTCAAACACATTGATAAAACTCAGTTTTCTCTCTTATAAGTGATTAAGATTCTGAAACAATCGAGAGTAGGTGGAGTGAACTGGGCCTTTTCTCCTTGGAGTGGTGGAGGATGAGAGGTGACCTGATAGAGGTGTATAAGATGCTGAGAGGCATTGATCGTGTGGATAGTCAGAGGATTGTTCCAGGGCTGAAATAGCTAACATGAGAGGGAGCAGTTTTAATATGCTTGGAAGTAGGTACAGAGGAGATGTCAGGGGTAAGTTTTTTATGCAGAGTGGTGAGTGTATGGAATGGGCTGCCAGCGACATTGGTGGAGGTGGATACAATAGGGTCTTTTAATAGACTCCTGGACAGGTATGTGGAGCTTAGAAAAATAGAAGGCTATGGGTAACCCTAGGTAATTTCTAAGGTAAGGACATGTTTGGCACAGCTTTGTGGGCCAAAGGGCTTGTATTGTGCTTGGCCTGCTGTGTTCAACACCTTTTTTGTGTGTTGCTTGAATTTCCAACATCTGCAGATTTCCTTGTGTTTGCTGTATTGTGCTGTAGGTTTTCTATGCTTTCTATGTTTCTGTGTTTCTAATTGAAGATGAAGAGTTTCAATCCAGTGTAAACAACTTACCATTTTGATCTTGATATTAAGTTTGTCAAGCACATTAATGAGGTTGCTGTGTACAATATTGTTAGAAGTGACATTATACGTTCAAATTCCTTTGCAACATTGATCAATTTTATTCTGTAAGCCCTTTTCAATCTTTACTTTTCTTCCCCTGCAAATTTTTCAACCACTCGGAGTGCCAATTTTTGTTCTGGTTTAAAAATACCTACTGTTTAAAATACTACTCTGCATTTAGTGGCCACTATATTAGGTACACCTGTATAACCTGCTCATTAATGCAAATATCTAATGAACCAATCATGTCCCAGCAACTCAATGCATAAGTGCGAGCAGACAGGCTCAAGAGCTTCAGTTGTTGTTCAGACCAAACATCAGAATGGGAAGAAATCTGATCTCAATGACTTTGACTGTGGAATGATTGTTGGTGCCAAATGGAATGGTTTAAGTATCTCAGAAACTGCTGATGCAGGATTTTCACTCACAACAGTCTCCAGTGTTTACAGAGAATGGTGCGATAAACAAAAACCATCCAGTGAGGAACAGTTTTATGGGCAAAAATGCCATATTAATGAAAGAGATCAGAGGAGAGTAGCCAGACTGGTTCAAACCGATAACACAAATAGCCACACGTTAAAGAAGTGGTGTGTGGAAGAGCATCTCTGAACATACCACATGTCAAACCTTGAAGTGGATGGACTAAAGCAGCAGAAGACCATGAATATACACCCTAATAAAGTAGCCACTGAATGTTGAACAAAATATTTTACTGCTATAAGGGATGGAAAGATAAGTATCTTCTATTGTTTTATCATAGCTTAACTTCTCCAACATAAATTATTACAGTACTTCTTATCCAATTCCCAGGGATATGGATCACCTGTTACCACTCCTTTTCTCTCATGCATTCTCCATCTATTTCACAAAGGATTATGAATCAAGAATTTCCACTGGTCAGATAAAATGTTAAAGTTTTTCTGAGGATATTTAAGAACATCCTTGAATTGTTTCTTCTGTCTGACAGTAATCTCCCTCAATGACAAATCTAAGAATAGATTGCCTGTTTCAGAGTCTAGTGTCAGTTATGTGAACAATGCAGCCCATCCACTGGGATCAATTAAGTGTAGTTAGGCTAGGGTCTTGGTGCAGGGGATGGTGCCTTGGGAGTTGCACTGACATAGATTCCCTTATCCTGACAGTGAGGTTGGATGCTTAATGGAATCAGAAGTTGTGTTATCCCTTAGGTGCAGACTGCTCCTTCCATTGCTTTGAAGTAAGTAAACATAGAAACATAGAAAACAGGTGCAGGAGTAGGCCATTCGGCCCTACGAGCCTGCACCGCCATTCAGTATGATCATGGCTGATCATCCAACTCAGAACCCTGCACCAGCCTTCCCTCTATACCCCCTGATCCCTTTAGCCACCAGGGCCATATCTAACACAGAGAAAATTTACAAGGATGTTGCCGGGCCTGGAGGATCTGACATATAAGGCAAGATTGAATAGGTTAGGGCTTTATTCCTTAGAATGTAGAACACTGTGAGGGGATTTTATAGGGGTATAGAAAATTATGAGAGATGTAGATTGGGTCAATAAAAGCAGGCTTTTTCCACTGAAGTTAGGTGAGACATCACCAGACGTCACGGGTTAAGGGTGAAAGGTAAAGAGTTTAAGGGGAACATAAGAGGAAACTTCTTCACTCAGAGGGTCTTGAGAGTGTAGAATGAACTGCCAGCACAAGTGGTGCATGTGAGCTTGATTTCAACGTTTAAGAGAAGTTTGGATAGGTACATGGATGGTAGGGTTATGGAGCATTCTGGTCCTGGTGTAGGTCGATGGAAGCAGGCAGTTTCAATGGTTTTGGCATGAACTAGATGGGCTGAAGGACCTGTTTTCTGTACTTCTCTATGACTGTATGGTGTATTTATCTGAAGTAGTCATAGAACATTGAACAGTACAGCACAGTGAAGGCCTTTTGGCCCAAATTGGTTTGAGAACCTTTTAACCTGCTCCATCATCAGTCTAGCCCTTCCCATCCACATATCCCTCCATTTTTCTTCCATCCATGTGCCTATCTAAGAGTTTCTTAAATGTCCCTAATGTGCCTCGAACACCTGGCAGTGCATTTTGCACATTCATTACTCCCTGTGTAAAATAGCTACCTCTGACATCCCCCTATACTTTCCACCAATCATCTTAAAATTATATACCCATGTATTAGCCATTGCCACTCTGGGTTAAAGGTGATGGCTATCCATTCTATCTATGACTCTTATCATCTTTTAAACATCTATCAAGCCACCATCAGCTTCCTTCGCTCCAAAGTGAAATACTCTAGCTCGTTCAACCTATCTTCACACTCTCTAACCAAGGCAGCATCCCAGTAAATCACCTCTGCATCCTCTCTAAAGCTTCTATATTATTCCTTTATGAAGGGACTAGAACTAAAGGCAATACTCCAAGTGTCATATAACCAGAGCTGCAACAGTAAAAACAAATTGTTATTTGTCAGTCTTTGTTTGTAGTTTTTCATTAATTCTATTTTATTTCATTGTTCTACAATGAATGCCTGCAAGAAAATAAAACAGCATAAGATGCGATGACATATGCATACTTTGATAATAAATTTATTTTGAATTTTGAACTTTGAGGTGGGAGGGGGGCTTTGAGGTTCTGATGTTTCTGTCATTCATTCTATGGAGTTTCTTGTTTGTGGATGTCTATAAAGAGTAAAATTTTCAAGTTGTATACTGTATATATTCTCTGATATTAAATTGAACCATCTGAACCATTTGAATTGAATGTTATCTTGTGGTTCTTGAACTCAATCCCCTAACTAATGAAGGTCGACACATCATTTCACTTTTTAACCACCCTATCAACTTGCTTGACAACTTTGAAGGATCTATGGATGTGGATCCCAAAATCATCCACACTGCCAAGAATCCTGCGATGAACCCTGTACTCTGCCTTCACATTCAACCTTCCAAAGTGTATCTCTTCATACTTTAGTAGACTGAACAGTACAAAAGGGTAAGGCTCACTATTTCTGGAAACTGGAGTCTTCTTGTTGGCATTGCGCTGAATTATCTTTCTTTTGGAGGGATAAATCTCTTAAATATGCTAATGCCTGCTACACACGTAATCTCCATGAGATGTTAATATCTGTAATTAATATTAATTAATCCATCCTCTCATCCAAAGTCCATTAAGCTGCTCTAAACAGATTACATTTGCAAATATGACAACATTCTGAATCATTGCTGAATAATTCACTGGTGTATGAGAGAATGGGCCTTACACTAAACATTTAGAAAAGCATTTTGTATCCTTGCTTTCATAAGCTGAGGCTATAAAAGTTGAGACATCATGTTGGATTTGTACTAAAGATTGATTTAGACCCATTTGGAGTGTTGTGTGCAGATCTATGCGCCACACTACAGGAAGGATGTGATATCAACACAGAGTGTGTGTTAGAGATTCACTAGGACGTTATCATGAATGGAAGGATGTTCAAAGTTCAAAGTAAATTTATTATCGAAGTACATATATTTCACAATACATGACACTGAGATTCATTTTCTCAGCAAATCCATAATAGAATAATAACCATAATCAATCAAAGACCACACCAATTTGGGCATTCAACCAGTGGGTGAATAACATTTGGACGTATCCATAAAGAGAGATTGGATGGGATGGGTTTATCATTACAGGAGCATAAGAGAGTGAACAGTGATCTTATAGAGATTTATGTAATTATGAGGGCCATAGAAAGGATGGATAGAATCTTTTTTTTCTCTGTTTATCAATACCTGGAATTAAAGGGCACAGGCATAGGTTTCACACTCAGAATCAGAATCAGGTTTAATATCACTGGCACACGTCATGAGATTTGTTAGCTATGCAGCAGCAGTACAATGCAAGACATGATAATATAGAGAAAAATACTGTGAATTACAATAAATACATATATATACATATAATATTTAAATAGAAAATATATGAAATAGTTTTAAAAAACAGAAGTGAAAAGGTGTGAGGTCATGTTAATGGGTTCAATGTCTATTCAGAAATCACATGGCAGAGGGGAAGAAGCTGTTCCTGAACAATGAGGTACAGCCTTCAGGTTTCTGTACCTCCTTCCTGATGGTAACAAAGAGAAGAGGGCATGCCCCGTGTGGTGGGGGTCCTTAATGATAGACGCCGCCTTTCTGAGGCTCTGCTCCTTGAAGATGTCCTGGATACTATGAAGACGAGTACCCATGATGGAGCTGACTACTCTTACAACTCTCTGCTGCTTACTTCGATCTTGTGCGGTAAATCCCCCATACCAGATGGTGATGGGGTGAGAGAGGTTTAAAGTGAAAGAAGAAATATTGAAAAGAGATCAAAGAGCTTTTCACATAAAGAATAGAGGTGCAGATAATATCTAAAAGGTTGTTTGGATAGTTACTTTGATAGGAAAGGAATGGAGAAACAATGGGAGCAAATGGGATTACCCTAGATAGACAGCATGGTTGGTTGAAAGGGCCCACATCTGTGCTACAGACTTCTATGATTCTGTGATCCACAAAACAAAGATCCTCACAAGGATCTGTCACTGCACAACACCACCCAATGAAAGGAAATGTCCACAAGACAACGGAAAATGAGAACTAAAAATAAAATACTGCAGATGTGGAAAATTTGAAATAAAAGCAGAAAATGCAGAAGGCACTCTTCATACATTTTCATAAGCAAAGTTGGGTTTTTCAAAATCAAGATACCTCAATGAATTACGTGAAATATCATTTCTGTTTCTAAAGCAAAAGACCTAAAATTTGGTAGAGATATCAGCTGGACGAACAGTTATGCACCTTCCTCATCTAACTCTGGCCATTAGGTCCACAATTCACTCTTCCTTGTACACTAATCTAAATTCCTCTGAATTGAATTCCCCTGAATATCTAAGAAAGGATGTGCATGCATTGGAGAGGGTCCAGAGGAGGAGGTTCACAAGAACAATTCCTGGAATGATATAGTTAAAGTATGCGGAGCATTTGATGGCTCTGAGCCTGTACTCACTAGGAGTTTAGAGTTTGGCAGGGTGGAGTGTCTCATTGAAACCTAGCAAATATTGTAAGGCCTAGACAGAGTGGATATGGGCTGGATGTTTCCAATAGTGGGGGAGTCTAGGACCAGAAGGTATAGCCTCAGAATATAAGGATGTCCCTTTGGAACAGAGATGAGGAGGGAACTTGTTAGCCAGTGGATGGCCAATCTATGGAAGTCTTTGGCACAGACAGCTTTGGAGGCCAAGTAATTGGGTATATTTAAAGAGGAAGTTGTTAGATTCTTAATCAGTAAAATTTTATGGTGGGTAGGCAGAAGAAGAGGGAACAAAGGGAAAATAAATCAGCCGTGATGAAATGGCAGAACAGTCTTGATGGCCAAATGGCTTAATTGTGCTCATATATCTTAATGGTCTTATGGAAAGCATTAATAACATTCATCTCAAATCCTTCACACAGTAGTGAATGCCACATTCTCATCATTTACATAGCATAATCATAGAACAGAGGAGCCATTCTCTGCCTCTGCTATTATGCCAATCTCCTAGCCCTGAAAATGTCTCCCTCCCAACTACGTATCCAATTCAGATTTGAACTAATATGGCAGGTGGATTCGAACCCACACAGAAAAGAAGAGGGAAGTGATGCAGAGACCAAAGCTAGAGTTAGTGAAGAAAAAAATAAGAGTAGAGCGCATAAAAATAAAAAGCAAAAATCGCATAGGTCACTAGATTCTAAAAGGACAATGAGTATAAGGGCACTTTATCTAAATGCCTGTAGTATTAGAAACAAGATTAGTGAACTTGTGGCACAGATCAGTACCAAGGCATATAATTTAGTGGCCATTACAGAAACCTGGTTGCAAGGTGGAGGTGACTGGGAATTAAATATCCAAGGGTATCAGGTAATACGGAAAGATAGGCAGGAAGGCAGAGGAGGTGGAGTGGCGCTCTTGATTAGGGATGAGATCAGGGTGATTGTGAGAGACAATATAAGATCTACGGAGCAGAGTGTTGAGTCCATCTGGGTAGAGATTAAAAATAGTAAAGGGAAAAATCACTGGTGGGAATTGTCTATAGGCCACCTAATAAAAATATCGCAGTGGCAGAGGCGATTAACCAAGAAATAACTGGGGCTTGTAAGAACGGAATGGCAGTTGTCATGGGGGATTTTAACTTCCACATAGATTGGGTGAATCAGGTTGGTCAAGGAAGTCTTGAGAAGGACTTCATAGAATGCATCTGTGATGGCTTTCTTGAGCAGCATGTTAGTGAACCTACAAGGGAAAATACTATCTTAGATCTAATCCTGTGCAATGAGACAGGTAAGATTAACAATCTTGTAGCCAGGGATCCTCTTGGAAAGAGTGATCATAGTGTGATTGAATTTCACATTCAGATGGAGGAAGAAATAGTTAAATCTAAAACTAGTGTATTATGCTTGAAAAAGGGAGACTGCAACGGGATGAGGGAGGAGTTGGCTAATGTGGATTGGGAGAACAGGCTATCTGGTAGGATAGTTGAGGAACGGTGGAATACTTTCAAAGAGATTTTTTACAGTGCTCAACAAAAGTATATTCCAGTCAAAAGTAAGGACAGTAAGTGTGGGGAGAGCCAGCCTTAGATAACTAAGGAAATAAAAGATGGTATCAAATTAAAAGCTCGTGTACAAAGTCACTAAGAGTAATGGGAGACTGGAGGATTGGGAAAACTTTAAAGAGCAACAAAGAACAACTAAACAAGAAATAAGGGAAGGGAAGATAGAGTATGAAAGTATTTCGCACAAAATATAAAAACAGATAGCAAAAGTTTTTATAAATATATAAAGCGGAAGAGAGTGGCTAAAGTCAACATCGGT
Source organism: Mobula birostris (assembly GCF_030028105.1). Taxonomy (NCBI): domain Eukaryota; kingdom Metazoa; phylum Chordata; class Chondrichthyes; order Myliobatiformes; family Myliobatidae; genus Mobula; species Mobula birostris. The sequence continues at coordinate 22,104,187 of NC_092376.1, read as the reverse complement.
CCCTTGGAAGACGAAAAAGGGAAATTGATATTAGGAGAAAAGGAAATGGCTGAGGCATTGAACGACTATTTTGTGTCGGTCTTCACAGTGGAGGGAGGACATGTCTTATATGCCAAAGAAGGATGTTATGGACGAAATGGGAGGTGAGGACCTCAGTAAAATCACTGTCACTAAAGAGATAATGATGAGCAAACTAGAGGGCCTGAAGGTAAATAAGTCCTCTGGTCCTGATTGGATGCATCCCAGGGTGCTGAAGGAATTGGCGAAGGTTATAGTAGACACATTGGTAATCATTTATCAAAACTCTCTAGACTCTAGGCAGGTCCCTGCAGACTGGAAGACAGCAAATGTCATGCCACTTTTTAAAAAAGGATGTAGGCAAAAGACGGACAATATAGGTCAGTTAGCTTAACATCTGTAGATGGGAAAATGCTTGAAGCTGTCATTAAGGAAGAAATAGTGAAACATTTAGAAAGGACTGGTTTCATTAGACACACGCAGTATGGATTCAGAAAGGGCAGGTCCTGTTTGACAAACTTACTGGAGTTCTTTGAGGACATAATGAGTGCAGTGGATAGAGGGGAACAGGTGGATGTCGTATACTTGGATTTCCAGAAGGCGTTCAATAAGGTGCCGCACAAGGGACTTATAAATAAGATACGGATGTATGGAGTCGGAGGAAGTGTATTGGCATGGATAGTGGATTGGTTAACCGATAGAAGGCAGAGAGTTGGTATAAATGGGTGTTTCTCCGGTTGGCAGTCGGTGGTGAGTGGGGTGCCGCAGGAGTTGGTGCTGGGCCCGCAGCTGTTTACCATTTACGCTGATGATTTGGAAGGAGGGGACTGAGTGTAGTGTAGCAAAATTTGCTGATGACACTAAACTAAGTGGAAAAGCAAATTGTGCAGAGGATGTGGAGAGTCTGCAGAGGGATGTAGATAGGTTAAGTGAGTGGGCCAAGGTCTGGCAGATGGAATACAACGTTGGTAAATACGAGATCATCCACTTTGGAAAGAATAATAGAAGAGCAGCTTATTATTTAAATGGTGAAAGATTGCTGAATGCTGTTGTTTAGAGGGACTTGGGAATGCTTGTTCATGAATCACAAAAATTTGGCTGGCAGGTACAACAGGTTATTAAGAAGGCAAGCGGAATGTTGGCCTTCATTGCTAGAGGGATTGAATTCAAGAGCAGGGAGGTCATGCTGCAGCTATACAGGTACTGGTGAGGCCGCACCTGGAGTACTGTGTGCAGTTCTGGTCTCCATACTTGAGGAAGGATACACTGGCTTTGGAGGCAGTGCAGAAGAGGTTCACCAGGTTGATTCCAGGGATGAAGGGGTTAACCTATGAGGAGAGATTGAGTCGCCTGGGACTATACTCTCTGGAATTCAGAAGAATGAGAGGGGATCTTATAGAAACATACAAAATTTTGAAAGGATAGACAAGATAGAAGTAGGAAAGCTGTTTCCATTGGTAGGTGAGACTAGAACTAGGGGACATTGCCTCAAGATTCAGGGGAGAAGATTTAGGATGGAGATGAGGAGAAACTGTTTTTGCCAGAGAGTGGTGAATCTGTGGAATTCTCTACCCAGGGAAGCAGTTGAGGCTCCTTCACTAAATATATTTAAGATACAGCTAGATAGGTTTTTACATAGTAAGGGAATTAAGGGTTATGGGGAAAAGGCAGGTAGATGGAGCTGAGGTTACGGACAGATCAGCCATGCTCTTAATGAATGGTGGAGCAGGCTCAATGCACAAGATGCTGAAGATACTCAATGGCTCAGGCAGTATCAATGGAAGAAAATAGACAGTTGACAGTTCAGGTTAAGACTCTTCCTTGAGACTGAAAGTCAAGACATGTCTGTTGTGTCAAACATAGATCTTGTGACTCTTCCTCAAAACTTTGCACTTTAGTCAACTTCCCTTGATCAATTTTTTGTCTCTTTGTTTTTTTTTGTTTCTGTTCCGGGCTTACTAAGAGGATTTGCAATATTTATTTATGTTGATAGGGCTTTGTAGAAGGTCATTCTTCCTGTTGCTGAATGCATGGACGGCAAAGAAGTAAAGAAAGCTTCAAGCTTTTCTTAAAAATGCAAAGTAGATCATTAATTTAAGCTGAATACTAACACGCATCCATAAGACCATAAGACATATGTACAGAATTAGGCCATTCAGCCCATTGAGTCTGCTCTGCCACTCTGTCATAGCTGTCTTATTATCCTTCTCAGCCCTATTAAAATTTAACCTTTGATATCTTGATTCACCAAGAACCTATCAATCTCCATGTTAAATATACCCAATGAATTGGCCTGTACAGCCATATGTGGCAATAAGTTCCACAGATTCACCACCCTCTGGCCAAAGAAATGTTTTCTCATCTCTGTTCTAAATGGACGTCCCTCTATCCTCGGATTTTCCCTCTGGTCTTAGACCCCTCCACTATACGGAACATCCACTCCACATCTACTCTATCTAGGCCTTTCAATATTAGATAGGTTTCAGTGAGATCCCCCCTCCCCCACTATTCTAAGCTCCAGCAAATACAGGCCCAGAGCCTTAAAACAGTCCTCATACAATATGTCCTGTTCTGCTGAACACTGTCGGCATGATATTTTGGCACCGGAATGCATGGCGACACTCATGGGTTGCCGCAGCACACCTTTAGGTTTTTGTTAGATGTTAAGGCAAACAATGCATTTCACTGTACATTCTGAAGTATATACAATAAATATGAGGGGTGATTGGTAAGTTCGTGGCCTAAGGTAGAAGGAGTCAATTTTAGAAAACCTAGCACATTTATTTTTCCTACATTTACACACTTAGTCCAGCAGTCGTGGAGCATACGCATCTCTTTTTTGTAGAAGACAGTGTCTTGGACCTCCAGAAGTGGTCCACAGCAGGGGTAATTGATAAGTTTGTGGCCTAAGGTAGAAGGAGATAAGTTATACAGCTCTCGTTACATGCACATGCAGTTCAACTCTTTGAGTGAAAATGCAGAAAATGCAGAAACTCATCTCCTTCTACCTTAGGCCACAAACTTATCAATCACCCCTGCTGTGGACCACTTCTACGATGAAGGAATCCGTATGCTCCACGACCGTTGGACTAAGTGTGTACATGTAGGAGGGGACTATACTGAAAAATAAATGTGCTAGGTTTTCTAAAATTGACTCCTTCTACCCTAGGCCATAAACTTATCAATTACTCCTCGCCAATTAATCTGATTATTGAACTTTCGATCCGCATTATTTTGCCATAAAAGGTAGAAAATACTGGAAATTTTCAGGTCATTCAACATACATGCAAATTAAAAAAGAGTTGGCAATTCAGGTTTTGACGTTTCTGGTACTTTGCTACAGAATTCTTTGAAATGAGTCTAATTATTTCCCTTTTATGCTACAGGGTTCCCCACATAGAGTCCAATTGCTGCTTATCTAAAGGTAATGTTGGTCACTCTCACATATTGTTGGCAGTGCCATCACAGTCAGTTTATTTATTTTGTCTCTTCCATCCCTTCACTATTGTAAAATAAAAACTACACAAAAAATGCAAAGTTGCCTATCCCAGATAGCAGGCTTACAGAGCAAACAAAGAAATTTGGCTTCAAAGGCAACTGGGTCTGAACGCGTCCTTATGTATTCGTTCATTAGCTATGTGCCATGTTGTATGATGTGGGCGACCATAATCTCTGACCATGATTGTTCTTGGCAAATTTTTACACAGAACTAGTTAACCATTGCCTTCTTGTGGACAGTGTCTTTACAATACAGGTGACTCCAGCCAGAATCAATGCTCTTCAGAGATTGTCTGCCTGGCGTCAGTGGTCGCGTAACCAGGATTGTGATGAGCACCAGCTGCTCCACCCACCACCTGCTCCCATGGGTTCACATGACCCTGCGACCCTGATCGGGGGGGCACGTAGGGGAGGTAAGCAGGTTGCTCCACCTTGCCCAAGGGTGACCTGCAAGTTAATGGAGAGAAGGAGTGCTTTACACCTCCTTTGGTAGAAACATAATTCCACTCCTTCATCCCATTTTATATATTAATTCAAATTAATTCAGCTGAGTAACTGACCCCCCCACTCTGTGTGATTACATAAATTGACAGAGACAGTGAAGCAGCAAGATCATTTAAAAAGCAGCAAGCAACAAGAAATAATATATATTTCTTCATTCCTTTTATGCATTTTTATTTGCTTTCAAATACATGTTTTTAGTTTCCATGTGAAATCTTGGACAGATCTTTTATTGTAGATCAGGAGGATCAGCCCACCTAAGACAGCCAACACTGAGTTTCAGGACGATAGCTTACAGTAGATGCATGAAACAGGAATCACACCATGGAAATCATATATTAATTAATGTGATTTGAATCAGCAATGTCTTTTAGGAAGAAAAATCTACCATTCTTACCCAGTCTAGCCAACACATTTGGAGGGCTGAGGACTATGTGCAAGCACAAGAGATTAGTTCAATTAGGTGTCATTAGCTTAATAAGTTTGGCACAAAGAAAAATATCTAAGAAAAAAAATCATGAAAAAGGAAAAAAAAATAACCTCCCAAAAAAAAACTAATCTAAACAGAATTAATCAACTAAACTTAAAAAAAAGGACCTGGGCTGTTTTGTAACATCGTGAAATAAGAGAGAGAAAAGAAAATATGTCGACGCCGCCGTTCCTCTCAACCAACATTACAGAGAAGCAAAATAAGTTTGGAAATGGTCAAATTACATCATATGAAAACGTTGAATAAATGGCCTCCAAGTCTTTTCGAATTTAATGGAGGGGTCAATTTTTCTTTGTTTTATATTATTCATTTGTAACCTATATGATTGGGAGTTTTATCACTTAAGTGTTATCTCATTTTATAATCATTCATGTTAATTATAACAATGTATTCCCAATAACTTTGTACTACTAATATGTTATGTTTATTTTTATGAAACTAATAAAAAGATCGACAAAGAAAGAAGTTTGGCACAACATTGAGGCCTGTTCCTGAGTGATCCAGGCCAACCAATATGGTTGACATTTTGAAATGGCCTCCTAACTTCAAGGGTCAAGAATGAGTGAAAACAAGCACTGCACAAGGATGTACTTAAGGGAGCAGGAAACCTCTTGCCCACATGTAGAATAGATTGTCACACTGGTGATGTTCGACATGATAAATGACACAGTAGCTCCTTTCCCTTTCTCACATGGTCCACCCTCCCCTCCTATCACATTCCTTCTTCTTCAACCCTTTACCTTTGTCCAGCTATCATCTCCTAGCTTCTAACTTCATCCCTCCCTCCCCCAATCACCTTCCCCCTCACCTGGCTTCACCTATCACCTTACAGCTCATATTCCATCTCGACTCCCCCACCTTCTTATTCTGGCTTCTTCCCCTTTCTTTTTGGTCCTGATGAAGGGTCTCAGCCTGAAAAATCGACTCTTTATTCCTTTCCATAGATGCTGCCTGCCCTGCTGAGTACCTCCAGCATTTCATGTATGTTGCTCCAGGTTTCCAGAATCTCTTGTACTTTGCTGTTCTGCTATCTTGCTCTAGTCATTTCCTAAATCTTTAAAATGTTTGTACTAAAATGCATCACATCAGATTGTCCCTGCACAAGCTAAGGGAGGTTATTCTGCAGTTTTATTTTTGTGAATTCCTTCCTTAACCCATTGGAAGCAATCCTAAAGAATAGAATGAGGAACTGTACTACATAAAGGTGCTGTACAAATTCACATTGTTACTTCAGAGTCAGGTTTGATAGGATGGAGACTTTTGTGTTGTAGTAAGACGTCCTATTGATTGTACTCACATAACATAAAATACGTTGCAGCTGCGAATTATTTGCAAAAAGTTGTTTTTTCTAGTTAATTGGTGAGACGTCTGAGCCTCAAGTGCATTTGTTCATTTAATTGAGAATAACATCGTTAACAGCTTTTGTTTCATGATTCTGGATTACATTAGGAGACCAATCTTTCTCAACACATGATTTATTGGTGCCTTACAGTAAATTAATAAGCCAAGACACAGAGATCATCAAACAAAAACAAGTTTCTTAGAACCCTCAAATCATTTGTGAGGTAGTTAATCATAAGATAATTGCCTACAAAGTTTAATAAGCAATGCTAATGAGTCTCATATGGAAAAATGATCAGCTAAGACAGCTACTGCTATTGGTGCTGCATTGAAAAGTTAAAACTTAATCAATATAGAATGTTATATTATAAAATAAATAAGAATATAATTAAATGTTCCATAACTGTTGTGTGAGATTCCAGACATGGTTAAAAATAAAAGAACAAATGTTTAGTTCTAATACTTTGTAAGCTTATTTATGATTCTGTCAAGAATGAGCGAAGGCATTCACCAGAAACACAAATCTATCAGTTGCAACACACTCAAAATACTGGAAGGTCTTGGGCCCAAAATGTCAACTGTTTACACTTTTCCATAGGTGCTGTCTGGCCTGCTAAGTTCCTCCAGTATTTTGTGTGTGTTGTGTACGTTAGCTTGCATGGTGTTGCTTTGGATTTCCAGCTTTTTAAGATTTTCTTGTGTTTGAGAAACTTGTCAGTTTCCGTACATACAGGAAAATTTACTCAGTTTAAAGTTACACTGTGGTGTGTGAACGCAAAATACTGGTGCATAATTTCCAAGCGGTTGGCATGAACATCAAATGTTCCACCTTCCAGTAAATTTTGCACCTCTCCCTTTCCTCTTCTTCACTTCCCCACTCTGGCCCTCTTACCTCCTCTCCTCACCAGCCCATCACTTCCACCTGGTGCCCCTCCCCCTGTCCTTTCCCCCATGGTCCACTCCCTTCTCCTATCAGATTCCTTCTTCTCCAGTCCTTCACCTTTTCAAAGTTCAAAGTAAATTTATTATCAAAGTACAGTGCATATATGTCACCTGAGACAACCCTGTGATTTTTTTCTTATGGGCATACTCAGTAAATCTAATAACCATGATAGAATCAATGAAAAATCTACCCAACATGGTGCACAGGCAGTCAATATGCAAAAGACAACAGACTCTGCAAATACAAAAGAGAAAAAAATAGTAATGATAAATAAATGAGCTATAAATATTGATAACATGAGATGAAGAGTCTAGAAAGTAAGGCTATAGGATGTGGGAACAGTTCAGTGATGGGGCAAGTGAAGTTGGATCAACTGGTTCAAGAGCCTGATGGTTGAGGGGCAATAACTGTTCCTGAACTTGGTGTTGTGAGTCTTGAGGTTCCCGTACCACTTCCTGAGACAGCAGAGAGGACAGAGCATGGCATGGGTGGAGTGGGTCCCTGATGATCGATGCTGCTTTCGTGTAAATGTACTCAGTGATGGGGAGGGCTTTACCTATGAGGACTGGGCCACGTCCATGATTCTACAGCCATGAGTATATGGCGAGGCACAGCTCAAAGGGCATCTATAAATATGTTGATGACACAACTATTATCGGCAGTATTTCAGATGAGATGAGATGGTGTAGAGGAGCAAGCTAGATCAGCTGGTTGAGTGGTGTCGCAGCAACAACCATGCCCTCAGCATCAGTAAGACCAAAGAAATGACGATGGATTTCAGAAAGAGTACGATGAGGTAACACACATTAGTCCTCATCGAGAGAGCAGAAGTGGAAAGGGTGAGCAATCTCAAGTTTCTGCATGTCAACATCTCTAAGGATCTACCCTGGGCTCAACATACCAGTGCAGTTACAAAGAAGGCACAACAACGGTTATATTCCATGAGGAGTTTGAGGAGAATTGGACACTCGCAAATTTCTACCAATGTAACCGTGGAGATCATTCTAACTGGCTGCATCACCCTCTGGAATAGTAGTGGGGGGTGGGGAGGAGGGAACACTGCACAGGTTCAGAATAAGTTGAAAACTCAGTCAGCTCCATCATGGACATTAGCCTCCCCAGCATCTAGGACATTGACGAGGAGCGTTGCCTCAAAAAGGCAGCGTCCATTATTAAGGACTCCCATCACCCAGAACATGCCATTTTTTCATTGTTACTATCAGGGGGGAGGTACAGGAGCCAGTAGACACATACTGAACAATTCAGGAACAGTTTCTTCCCCTCTGCCATCCGATTTCGGAATGGACTTTGAACTCATGAATACTACCTCACTACTCGTTTTTTTCTCATTTACAACTACTTATTAAAAAAATTATATATATATATATACACACACACACACACACACACATATATACATTCTTACCATAATATACAGTTTTCTTAATATATATTGCAATGTACTGCTGCTGTATAACAAATTTCACGACATATGTTGGTAATACTAAACTTGATTCTGATTCCATTATTTTTGTAGGATTTTCCATTCAAGGGCATTAGTGTTTCCAAACCAGGCTGTGATGTACTTATCACCTCCCAGATTCTTACTTCAAATCCCCTCCCCACCCACTTGGCATCACCTATCATCTTGTAGCTTTTCCTAATTCATCTCCCCCCAACGATTTTAGTCTGGCATCTTCTGCCTTCTTTTCCAGTCCTGAAGAAAGGTCTTGGCCCGAAAAGTCGACTGTTTATTCATTTCCATCGATGCTGCCTGACCTGTTGAGTTCCTCCAGCATTTTGTGTTCTTTTTTGTTTCTCGGGATTTCCAGTACCTGCTGAATCTCTTGTGTTCATCAGAAGATCTTGTCTTTGCTCTTGTAAAGTGAGGTATTTCAAAATAGTGCAGAGAAGAATGTAAAATGAAACATCCTTATCAACATCACTTGGTATAACAATAGGTTCAATTTACAGATCTTTGTCTCTGCATATGAATAACTCTATTTTGAGAACTTTTCTTCTGATGTTGCTCATGGCTATTATCTCTCACCTTCCTTGACGTTATTTCTGCAACGTGTTAGTCAAGGACCTCCAAAACATCCAATGTTGACAGAGATGTCACTGGCCCCAGAGACGTTTCTTCCTTCTCAACCTCACCCAAGCAACCACGTCGTTTCATTTCCTTTGCTGCTCTACTGTACTTTGTTCTATTTCAGGATCCTTATCTGAGCACCACAATACCAGCAACACCCACAAAATACTGGAGGAACTAGAAACATAGAAACATAGAAAATAGGTGCAGGAGTAGGCCATTCGGCCCTTCGAGCCTGCACCACCATTCAGTATGATCATGGCTGATCATCCAACTCAGAACCCTGTACCTGCCTTCTCTCCATACCCCTGATCCCTTTAGTCACAAGGGCCATATCTAACTCCCTCTTAAATAAAGCCAGTGAACTGGCCTCAACTGTTTCCTGTGGCAGAGAATTCTACAGATTCACCACTCTCTGTGTGAAGAAGTTTTTCCTAATCTCGGTCCTAAAAGGCTTCCCCTTTATCCTTAAACTGTGTCCCCTCGTTCTGGACTTCCCCAACATCGGGAACAATCTTCCTGCATCTGGCTGGTCCAATCTCTTTAGAATTTTATATGTTTCAATAAGATCCCCCCTCAATCTTCTAAATTCCAGCAAGTATAAGCCTAGTCGATCCAGTCTTTCTTCATATGAAAGTCCTGCCATCCCAGGAATCAATCTGGTGAACCTTCTTTGTACTCCCTCTATGGCAAGAATATCTTTCCTCAGATTAGGGGACCAAAACTGCACTCAATACTCCAGGTGTGGTCTCACCAAGGCCTTGTACAACGGCAGTAGTACCTCCCTGCTCCTGTACTCGAATCCTCTTGCTATAAATGCCAGCATACCATTTGCCTTTTTCACTGCCTGCTGTACCTGCATGCCCACTTTCAATGACTGGTGTATAATGACACCCAGGTCTCGTTGCACCTCCCCTTTTCCTAATCGGCCGCCATTCAGATAATAATCAGTTTTCCTGTTCTTGCCACCAAAGTGGATAACCTCACATTTATTCACATTAAATTGCACCTACCATGAATTTGCAAGATGAGGAGGTCAGGCAGTATCCACGTGGAAATGAACAAACAGTCAACGTTTCAGACCGAGACCCTTCTTCAGAACTGGAAAGGAAAGGGGAAGGCACCAGAATAAAAAGGTGGGGGGGGGGGGGGGAGGGGAAGAAAGATGCTGAAAGAACTCAGCAAGGCAGCAGCATCAATCGAGGGGAATGAACAGTCGACGTTTCGTGATGAGAACCTTCATCAAGACTCGTGCATGTCAGCCCAAAACACCAGCTGTTTATTCCCCTCCATTGATGCAGCCTGGCTTGTCAAGTTCCTCTAGCTCTTTGTGTGTGTGTTGCTCTAGATTTCCAGCAACTGCAGAATCTCTTGTGAGTACCAGTTAACAACCTCTTTTTCCAGCTGTCAGCCTTCAGAATCAGAATGTGAATCTTGTTCATTATCACTGACATATGTCCTGAAATTTGTTGTTTCCCAGCAATAGTACAGTGCAATACATAAAATGTACTATAAATTACAGTAAGAAATATATATATATATATAAGAAATTAACTAAGCAGAGCAAAAAGAAAACGAAGTAGTAAGGAATGTTTATGGATTCATCGTCCGTTCAGAAATCTGATGGTGGAGGTGAAGAAACTGTTTCTAAAATATCGAATGTGTGTTGTACCTCCTCCCTGATAACGCTAATGAGAAGACTTCTGTGTGGATTGTCACCTTGTCGTGGTGGAGAAGGTTGTGTGGTCCTGTGATCCCGAGAGCGATGCCGTCTGGAACTATGCTCCTGGTAGGGTCACCTATGGTGGTAAGGTCGAGGGTGAGGTCCCTGACAAAGAACAATCCAGCCAAGACCTCAACGGTGGAACAGGCGGACGAAGTTACTTCGAACTCAACGGCTGTGAAGGCGGATGAAGGCTGCAACAAATCCATCCGCTCCAATCGTCGTGGTTTCCTTGCCATTGGAATCAGTTGGTTGATTTGTGAAGTATCGCGTGCTTCTTGGAGTGCAACATCAAGAAAACGTTAAACAAATACACGCACAGGCATCTTCACTCCGTGGGCCACTTCTTCAGAACGAAGACCATCATCCTCGACCTCGAGGGATGGCCATGACGACACAATGAGAAGAGGGCATGTCCTGGGTAAGGGGGGTCCTTAATGGTAAATGCAGTCTTTTTGAGGCATTGCTTTTCAAAGATTTTTCACTCTGCTGCACTGGTATATTTAACTGGACCCCATTTAGCATCAAAGATATATAAATAATTGTGAGTGAAGGTCATCCTATTTAATGAATACATATACAGTGTAATCTTCTACTCCCCAATAGAGACAGGTGAATGTTTATATGTGAGGTTGAAATGTTGTCATATTATTCCTATGTGTGTTTCTGGCACAGCTGTCTTGTTGTGTAGGCAGGTGTATGAATCAAGAAAAAAGCTGGTAACAGTGATGAGGTTGGAGATACTGAAAGATGATAAATGATCATGAGGCAGTGCTGCAGTTGAGCCAAACTGAATTATGCAAAAACAAGCTTTCATTAGTCAAATTACGGGCTGGCAGCAAGGTTTGTTTTGACTGATTGGTTATATTGAAGATTGAAATTGTTGCTAAGTATATACTACCATAATCAACTCATATTTCTTCATTCAAAACAGTGAATATATATTCCACAGCTCAGCTTTTGAGAATTGTGTTCCTGTACATTAACACATCTTCAGAACACTTAACGATATTAACAGCTCTTCACTTACAGTCCGTAGTGTTTTCTCAACAAGAATTCTCAAGGTGCATTCAAAGCATCATTGTGTATTTTCACAATGACAAAGGGAATTGGACAAGACCTCTATTTGCTTTCCAATGTTCTCAAACAATAGCAACTCTGTAGCCTGAAATATTGACTGTTTGCTCTTTTCCATAGATGCTGCCTGGCCTGCTGAGTTCCTCCAGTATTTTGTATGTGTTGTTACTTTCCAATATTGTTCACCACACAAAGAGGTATTGAAATTGTCAAATGTTACCTGTATAATTTACAATCTGCAAAATTGACACAAGTAAATATTAAGCCCCTTTTTGCTCTAAGCTCCTTTCACACTCTTTATGTTTATCATCTACAATCAATGGCCATTTTATTAGATACCTCCTGTACCTAATAAAGTGGTCATGAGTGTATGTTCATGATCTTCTGCTGCTATAGTCCATCCTCTTCAAGGTTTGATGTGTTGTGTCTTCAGAGATGCTCTTCTGCACACCTGTGTTGTAACGCATGGTTATTTGAGCTACTGTCACTTTCTTATCAGTTTGAACCAGTCTGGCCATTCTCCTCTGACCTCTCCACTTAGCAAGGCATTTTCATCACAAAACTGCTGCTCACTGAATGGTTTTTGTTTCTTGCATCGTTCACTGCAAACTCTAGAGACTGTTGTGCATGAAAATCCGAGGAGATCAGCTGTTTCTGAAATACTCTAACCACACTGTCTGGCACCAGCAATCATTCCCATGGTCATTTCTTCCCAATTCTGATATTTGGTCTGAACTGCAACTGAACCTTTTGACCATGTCTGCATACTTTTATGCATTGATTTGCAGCCACATGATTGGCTGATTTAGATACTCACATTTCCCTGTGAGGATCATGTTTATTGATTTCTCAAGTGTCTTCAATACCATGCAGCCCTCATTGCTGGGGGAAAATCTCTGTTCAATGCTGGTTGGCACTTCCATTGTATCCTGGATAGCGGACTAACTGACTGGCAGACCACAGTTTGTGCGGCTTCGGGGCTGTGTGTCAGACATGGCTATAAGCAGCACTGGGACCCCACAGGGGACTGTATTTGGTCCCTTCCAGTTTATCCTGTATACCTCAGACTTTAGATGCAAAACTGAGTCATGACATCTGCAAAAATTCTCTGATGACTCAGCAATAGTTGGGTATATAAAGGGAGGACAGGAGGATGAACACAGCGCCCTGGTGGAGAACTTTGTCAAATGGTGCAAGCTGAATCATCTGTAGCTCAATAGTAAATAAGACAAAGGAGAAGAGTAAACCTGCACAGCTCCCTGTTACTATTGGTAATGAGATCCTACAAATACTTGGGGGTGCACCTGGATGACAGACTTGAATGGAGCATCAAAACAGAGGCTGTGTACAAGAAGGAACAGAGTCACCCGTACTTCCTGAGGAGACTGAGGTCCTTTGAAGTATAGCGGCCTCTCTTTCACGTGTCCTACCAGTCTGTTGTCACCAGTACAATCTTCTGCGCATGGCGTGCTGGGGCAATGGCATCAGCACGGATGATGCAAATATGCTCAATAAACTGGTTCGAAAGGCTGGCTCTGTTATAGGAGTCAAACTGGACACACTGGAGGCTGTGGTAAAACAAAGGACCCTACAGAAAATCCTGGCAATTCTGGCCAATGCCACCTTGGCTGAACAGAGGAGAACTTTTAGTAATAGACTAAGACAACTGCACTGCTTCAAAGAGCACTGTCCAAAGTCATTCTTACCCTCAGCCATTAGGCGCTATAATGAGTCAACCTACAGTAGGGGAAGTGAAGACCCCCTCCTGTTAGACTGTTTAAGGTGATTTATTTCTTATTCTTTCTTACTTCTCTTCTAATATTTGTACTACTTTGCTACTGTGACACTTTGAGATCAATGAAGTATCTATCTATCTATTAATGGGCAGGTATACATGTGTACCTAATTCGGTGGACACAGAGTGTATAGTGGTATTTTAAACAGAAAGTGTTTTTAAGCCGAGTGGTTGAAAATCTGCAGGGGAAGAAAAGTAAAGATTGAAAAGGACTTGCAGAATAAAATTGATAAATGCTGTTGTAAAAGAATTTGAACATACTCATTAATGTGTCAGGATCAAAATGGTAAATGGTTTACACTGGATTCACACTCATCATCCTCAATTGTTTCAGAACTTTAATCACACAAGAAAGAAAATTGGGTTTCATCAATGTGTTTGAAACCATGACACAGGGACTAAATGGGATGGTTACCTTAAACTACCACTAAACAGTTAGATTTAGTGTAAAAAAACAGGTCTGAAATAGAAAATAAAGAGTGAAGAAGAGGAGGTTATTTGAGGCAAATGAAATAGGTTGATACAGTTGTTACACATAAGGCCAACTAGCTTTGGAGAGCAGTATTTAAAAACTTAGTTGATAATGCAATGGATTGAGTTCCTGCTTCACCTAAGCACACTTCAGCTAGAAGTGTGTCTACACTTCCTGACTGTCATTATAGAGCCTTAAGTGTTCATGCAGTGCTTGAGCCTTGGGTGTTGCTTGAAGGAATTTCATAACCACTGCATGTCCTTAGAAACCATTCAATCAGGTACAATAGTGTTGATTCATGACTAATGTGGACAATGCCAAACAGTACAGAGGGTGTTGTTTTGTATTGTGTGATAAGATTCTTCCCACAAATGACTTGTTCCCCAAATTATCAGAGTTACTTTATAAATGAAAAAGCTGATGCTAAATCCTGGCTGTTCATTTAAACACTCAGTAGCATGAAGAACATTTCCACAAAGTAACCTGTCAGGATTGAGGTTTACATGTCATCTTCTTGTTGATGTCCACCTTATTCCCACGATATAAAAGGAATTCCTACCTTACGCAGTATTTGCTGATTCATAGTATAGTCAGAAGCAATGGCTGCCAAAGCAGTCCTCAGCATTTCGGATTAAATATCACTAATGAGTTAACATAACAGCTTAGCTTGCTAACTCTTAAGTTTCTGTATTTAGAGATACATCATGGTAACTGGCCCTTCCGGCCTGTTCCGTATGCGCAGAGCAAGAACGGCAGGATTAAACTTTTTACTGAGTCATGTTAGTAACGGTACAGCTATGCAACTCACAGTGCAGGATCTATGAACCGAGCTCGCCGAGCCAAAAGCATGTACACTAGAAAGCCCGCGCCAAAGGAGAGGGAGCTCCCCATGCTTAGGAGGTCCAATCGATTCGCCGCGCGATCGATTGGCCACATGTGCATTTGTCACGTTCTTGCCTTCTTCCCATATCATTAGATGCATGTGACCAATCAACCTATAAACCGTACGTCTTTGGAATGTGTGAGGAATGCCATGGTGGCATAGCGGTTAGCGCGACTCTATTACAGCTCAAGGTATTGGAGTTCAGAGTTCAATTCCAGAGCCAACTATAAGAAGGTTTGTACGTTTTCCCTGTGTTCTGCTGGGTTTTGTCCAGGTGCTCTGCCTTCCTCCCATGGTTCAAAGGCATATTGGTTGATAGGCTTGCTGGATGGCATGCCTCATTGGGCCAGAAGGGACTGTTCGCTGTTCTATCTCTAAATAATCAAACAAATAAATAAAAACTGAATCATCCAGAGGAAACCCACTTGGTCACGGGAGTACATGCAAACCCCTTACAGGCAGCAGTGAGAATTGAACCTGGACGTTACCGAGATATTTGGTTCTTTGAGAATTCCCTTTGCAGCTGATTAGAGAAAAGATACTGGTGACCAATTAAACTGAAGATTTGGAGTCTTTTTTTCACACGAATTTTCAATTTCCTTCCACCCTATGTCAGGGATGTCTGCTGTTGCACCCATCCCTCTCATCTCTCCCCTCATCTCAACTTCTCAGTTTTGATTAAAGTTCTTCAATTTGAAACATTATTAGACTTCTCTCACTTCTCAGGTGACACATGGCCTGCTGAGTACGTTCAAAATGTGCAGTTGTTATTCCGTATTTTTTACACCCGAAGCATTTTGCTTCAATATAAGTCGTGAAAAGTGGCTGAAATCTTTGGTTTTGAAATGAGCTAAGACTGTGCAGGATTTCTGCACATCCAGCCCTTTTTGTGATATTTAAAAGTCAATACAACATATACTAATGCCTCAGGGAAGTGGATGAAGGATTCAGAATTAGAATCAGTATCAGGTTTAATATCATTGACATACGTCATGAATTTTGATGTTTTGTAACAGCAATATGTTGCAATATATAAAATATTCTATAATTTACAATTACAAAAATATGCATTATTAAATAAGTAGTGCAAAAACAGAGTAAAAATGGTGAAGCAATGTTCATCCATTCAGAAATGTGTTGTTGGAAGGGAAGAAGCTGTTTCTAAAACAGAGTGTGTGTCTTCATGTCACTGTATCTCCTCTCTGCTGATGTAATAGAAGAGGATATGGCATGGGTACCTTCAATGTGACCTTCCATCATCTGTTATTTTCACAGAAGTAGAAAATCCTGATTTAAATTGGAACAATGAATAAATTCCTACACTGTGATTTCTAAAGCCCAAGTTCCAACCAAGACCATACAAGTATTTTAAGGTGGCTGCAGATAAATTGACCAGTACTGGATCTGTCGCAAGTTTATGTCCAAGGTATCTCTGTTATGTTGCAGGTTAAATAAGCTCTGATATCTGGAGTTGTATTTTCTCTTAAGAAGATTGAGCAATCGTTCAAACTTGCCATATTTGTGCCCAAAACCTCAAAAATGGTTGTGAATTTTCAAAGGACAGGAGAGTCTGCAACTAGAAGTTTAAGATGAGAGATGAAATATTTAACGGGGAACTGAGGGGCATTTTTTTTTTATATACAGCAGTTGGTGGGTATATCTAAAGCTGCCAGTGAGGGTGTTTGAGGCAGGTACAAGTACATTGCTTTATATATACAGAAAATGTTTAGAGAGATATGGACAAAATACAGGCAAATTGTATTGGCCTTGGTATGTTAGCCAGAATGGATGAGTTGGGCCAAGGCTCCTGTTTCTGCACAGTATAACTGTATGACTCACCAGTCTGAAACATTAACTCAGTTTCTCTTTTCTTAGATGATATTTGACCTATTGAATATTGTCCACATTTTCCATTTTTATTTGAGATTTCCAGCATCTACTGTTGTGTTTTAATTCTCATTTACTGAAGTATTTCAGGATGAGGCTGGTCAAGGCCAATTTACTGATTTCTTTTCCAAATGGTTGTTCACTGATCAAGTCATAGATCCATACATCACAGAAATTGACCCTTCATGCTGACTGAGTTTCCCATCTAAACTAGTCCAATTTGCCAGCATTTGGCCCAGATCCTTCTAAGCCTTTCTTATCGATGTACCTGTCCAAGTACCTTTCAAATATTGTTAATGTACTTGCCTTAGCCACTTCTTCTTGTAGTTCATTCCATGAATGGTCACCCTCTGGATGAAAAAATCATTCCTCAGGTTCCCATTAAATCTCTCCCCTTTCACCTTAAACCTTAAAGAGAGGTGAATCTGTGGAATTCTTTGGCACAGGCAGCTGTGGAGGCCAAGTCTTTATGTATACTTAAGGCAGAGGTGGATAGATTCTTGATTGGTCAGAGCATGAAGTTATATGGGGAGAAGGCAGGAGATTGGGGCTGAGAGGAAAATTGGATCAGCCATGGTGAAATGGCAGATAAGACTCAATGGGCCAAATGGCTTAATTCTGCTCCTATACCTTATGGTGTTCTAGTCTATAATCCCTAGTTCTTGATTCGACAACCCTGCAAAAAAGACTGTTCATTCATACTATAAATGCCCATCATAACTTTATACACTTTATAAGACCATCCTTACTGTCAAACACGCGAATGAAAAATGTTACAACCTGCTCAACCTGTCTCCATATCTCAGGTTTTCAGATCCCAGCAACTGCCGTTGCTCTCTTTTCAGCTGAATGAAGCTCCCTATAGCCAGATGACCGAAACTGAACACAGCTGAACGCAATCTGATAAGATTCTCCTATCAGATTCCACCTTCTCCAGCCTTTTATCTCCTTCACCAATAAACTTCTCAGATCTTTACTTCATCTCCTCCCCCTTCCGATTTCACCTATCACCTACCACCTTGTACTTCTTCCTCTACCCCCCCACCCCGCCTTCTTACTCTGACTTCTTCTCCTTCCTTTCCAGTCTGGATGAAGGGTCTCGGGCCGAAACATCGACTATTCTCCTTTCCACAGATGCCTCCTGGCCTGCTGAGTTCCTCCAGCATTTTGTTCGTGTAGAGCAAGATTGCAAATGCATCCTCAGCAATGTCTTGTACAACTGCATCGTAACCTCCCACCTTCAGTGTGCTGACTCATGAGGGCCAGCATGCCAAATGCCTTCTTCAACATGATGTCTACCTGCAATGGTACTTGTACTCCACATTCATTCATTATTTTCATCACTCATTAGTTTGGGTTTGGTTCCTAAGCCATTTTACCAACCATGCATAAAGAAGCAATGGTCTTCTCCTGAGCCCAGCATGCCACTATTCCAAGGCAGATATTTCTTTTCTTTTGCCGTTTAAGTTCAGATATAGTACAAGGCACAGCTGGATACAGACAAACCTGTTTACCGAGACACAGTTAGAACCCCAACTGATTAACGTGCTGGCAGCCACTCAGATCTGCCTTGCTGGATGAAATTTCAACTATACATATAATCAGGTCCCTTTTCACAAGGGTTCACTTCGTATGCTATTCAGCAAAGTAATTTGAAATAAGTAAATACTTGCATTTCCGACTTAGTCGCATCTGTGATAACAAGTGTTGCTCTGTTGCAGAAACAACACTTTACCAAGAGCACTCAGAAACAGAGGGGGAGAATACACCTTATCGGAGAAAAATATACATAGATAGCTTTACTTTACTTTACTTTATACTTTATTGTCGCCAAACAATTGATACTAGAACGTACAATCATCACAACGATATTTGATTCTGCGCTTCCCACTCCCTGGATTACAAATATTAAATATTAAAAATAGTAAAAATTAGTAAATATAAAAATTTAAATTATAAATCATGAATAGAAAATAGAAAAATTGAAAGTAAGGTAGTGCAAAAAAACGAGAGGCAAGTCCCGATATTTGGAGGGTACGGCCCAGATCCAGGTCAGGATCCGTTCAGCGGTCTTATCACAGTTGGAAAGAAGCTGTTCCCGAATCTGGCTGTACGAGTCTTCAAGCTCCTGAGCTTTCTCCCGGAGGGAAGAGGGATGAAAAGTGTGTTGGCTGGGTGGGTCGTGTCCTTGATTATCCTGGCAGCACTGTTCCGACAGCTGCATGCAACCTAGAGAAAAAGTAAGTGAGACTTCAAAATTCAAAAAGAAGACATTTTCACCTTTAAATAAAATTTATACTTCTTAAAAATAATTTGCTTTATGCAGAATCTTTTGTCTCCAGAAATTCCATGTGCCCATTATGAAACTATAGGACCACAAGAGATAGGAGTAGAACTAGGTCATTGGCCATCAAGTTTGGTCCTCTATTCTATCATGTCAGATTTATTATCCTTGGGGTGTATGAGGTGTCAGGGAGGGGTAGCACCTCTCGTGGGGGAACATGTTGCGTCCTTTTCAAGGAGGTTAGTCCACCTTTCATTCCCACCTGGCACTCTGCTCTCACTTGTGGCTCCTCATAGCTGTTTGCATGCGACAGCGGCCGCACCCCAGGCAACGGCTTCGAACAAGCTGGCTAAACCAGGTGAGGGTAGCTGACGGGTCTCAAACCCTCAGTGAGATAGGGAGTTGTCTATCCCAGCATGAGAAGACAGACTCCGGCAGATTAAGTGGATGAGACCAATAGAAGGTCCAACAGTCAAGAAGGTGGTCTCTGCAAGCATCGTGGAATGTATAGAGCACGACAAGACACAGAAGACGTCCTGGTCATCCATTGCGCCTAGTCCCATCTCCAGCCGTCTCGACTCTGTCTTGCCACTGGATCCAGATGGGAATTGGGAAGAGAGAGTGAGGCTGACACTGCACAACTCTCCCTCACTTAAATCCAAATCAAACGCTAGTCTCGACACCATCATAAGCCGGCTGGTGGTGTAGTGGCATCAGTGCTGGACTTCGGGGCTAGAGGTCTCGAGTTCGAATCTGGCCGGCTCCCTTGCACGCTTTCCATCCGTGATGGGTTAAGCGTCGAGCTAGCAAATTGACCTCGTAAAAATTACTAATGGTGTTGTGGTCTTCATCGATGACAATAGACGAACCTTATTATCCTTCTCAACCCCAAATCTCCTGCTTCCTCCCCATAACCTTTGATGCCCTTATTATGTAAGAACCTATCAACCTTTCCCTTAAATGTACCTAGTGACTTGGCCTTCACAGGCCAATTCCACAGATTCACCGAAACACACTACAGCCACACACCAAGGTGCTCTGTCAGCATCTCCAAAACACATAATTTCTGCCACCAAGAATAACAAGTGCGGAAGACTAAATGGAATATCACCAACTGCTTACTTACCTCGATGTGTTTCCTGCAACATCACATCATTGCAAGTAAGAAACGTGAATGGAGGATCTTGGTCTGAAAGGTCGACTGTTTATTTTGCTCCATTGATGTTGCCTGACTTGCTGAGTTCCTCCAGCATTTTGTGCATGTTCTTGGAAAATTCCCTGCTTTCTGGCAGTATACAGAAATGCTCAGTACTAGTGTCACTGGCAATAGGATATTGGGCATTCTAAAGAGGTTATACTTTTCTTGATTAGGAATAGAGACATAGGAGCATTGATAAGAAGGATGGTAGCCATCTTTTCTCCAGGGTACAGTAGCCCAAGATGAGGGAGAATAGGTTTAGAGTGAGAGCAGAATAATTTTAAAAAGACCCAAGGGACAACTCACAAACAACAGAAAATCTGAATGCTTGAAATCTACTTCCCATTTCCATTTGTGTTTCTCTTCCACCCCCACCCCCACCTTTTAAATCTACTCCTCAGCCTTTTTTTCTCCAGTCCTGCCGAAGGGTTTCGGCCCACAACATTGACTGTACTCTTTTCCTAGATGCTGCATAGCCTGCTGAGTTCCTCCAGCATTTTATGGGTGTTGTTCTGAGGGGCAACTCCTTCACACAGAGGGTGGTGAGCATATGGAGTGAGCTGCCGGAGGATATGATTGAGGCAAGTACAACTTAAGAACAACTTGGCTAAGTACATGTAGAAGTGGAGCTCAGGGGATATGGACTGAACGCAGGAAATTGGGAATAGATGGCTGAGAAGGATTTGTTGGGCCAAATGGCCTGTATCTGTGCTGTATTTCTCTAACTCTCTGACGCTAAATAGCAGTTTAACTGTGAGCTACTTTTCACGAGCTACTTTCATCACAGCAATTCAATTTGACTCATATAAAACCAACTAAGAAATATGTGAAGCATGATCATACATTCAATTTCCTTCTCAACAAAACACTGATGAAAGAAGGTGTAATATGCCTCGACCAATCAATGAATGAAATCAGGCCTCATTTCATTTTCTATGCAATGAAAATTCAATCTACAGAAAACTATTCTTAAGACCTCATGGTAAGATATATTTGTCTTGATTACAGTTGAAAAGATTGGGCTTTATTGCACAATTTACCAGTTCAATACTTGGATTCACAGCATCCTGCATTCTACTTTCCGTGATCAAATGATCAGTTTAAACTAAAAACAATCTTTAGTATTTATCGATCCTGTGCTCCGTTTATTTGGACACCTGTAGTTTTAAAATTCATCAGCAGATTCTCTGCTTTGCTTGTGATGCAGTCAAAGGATTGAAGGGCACAAATCAGTCTGGCAAAATGGATGGCTCAAAGGTTTTGTAAAATTGACCTATGTAGGCCATCCAAGACAAATTTGTATTCTGCACTCGTTTATCAGGGCTAGAATAAATAAGGATCTAAGTACTTATATTACAGCTTTATAAAACTTTAGTTGGGATACAACTGGAATATTGCATACAGTTCTAGTTGGCCAATTATAGCAAGGATGTCCAGGCTTTGGAGAGGGTGCAGCAGAGATTTACCAGGATGCTACCTGGAGTAGAGGGCATATGCTATAACATGAGATTAGGCAAACTTATGTTGGTTTCCCTGGAGGCTGAGGGGGAGATCTGATAGAAGTTAATAAAATTATGAGAGGCATAGATATACATATTACTTTTCCCCAGGGTTTAAATGCCTAATACTGGAGGGCATGCATTTAAGGTGAGAGGAGGTAAGTTCAAAGGAGAAGTGAGGGGCAAGTTTTTTTTTAACATGGAGAGCGATGAGTCTCTGGAATGCACTGCCTTGGGTTGTGGTAGACACAGACAAATTAGGGACGTTTAACAAACATTTAGATAGGCCCATGAATGTGAGGGAAATGGAAGGATATAGACGTTGTGCAGGCAGAACGATTAGTTTAGTTGGTCACTTGTTTACGAATTTAATTAGTTCGGCACAACCTAGAGAGCTGGAGACCAGTTCCTGTGCTGAACTGTTCTACATTCTATGTTAATATTAAAGGAAAGAAAGGCAGGCATTTACTTAGTGACTTTCATGATCTCAGCAGTGTACAGACAATGAATCCATTTGAAATGTTGTTAAGTAAAAAACAGGGTCGCTGGTTTGCACATAGCATGAACCCATAAGCATGGTACTCACATATAGAGCTGATCGTCCTTGCTATTACAGTTGGACGTAGCATGCTTATGGAATCATTAGTGGTTCCCTCTCAATAACATGACTAAAATATTTGTTCAAGCAACACACATCAAAGTTGCTGGTGAACGCAGCAGGCCAGGCAGCATCTCTAGGAAGAGGTACAGTTGACGTTTCAGGCCGAGACCCTTCGTCAGGACTAAATGGGTCTCGGCCTGAAATGTCGACTGTACCTCTTCCTAGAGATGCTGCCTGGCCTGCTGCGTTCACCAGCAACTCTGATGTGTGTTGCTTGAATTTCCAGCATCTGCAGAATTCCTGTTGTTTGTTGTTTGTTGTTTGTTTTTAAAATATTTGTTATTGTTTTCCTCATATTGAACTGATGATGTGAGTTCGTCTGTATGGACGGCATGCAAAACAAAATGCTTTACTCTATTTCACTATATGTGACAATAATTAGTTAATTATCATTTACCAAACTATTGACAATTAGCAATTGTCATTATAAGTCTAAATAACCTTTTGAAGATAGTTAAGAGTGAACTTGTCGATATAGTACACATCAATATTTGAAAATCTTGATAAAGAACCTCTTGAAAAATTATCACATGCTGAAGTTTGGGATTAGTTTATCTTTATTTCAAATGAGCTCTCCTGTCCTTATTCAGTGCCCTGTAAAATGACTAAACAGTTAGTTCAAAATTGTACTTCGTAATTGCTGTTAGACAACGTCAATAATTCCATTGTGTGATTGGCTACTCTGCTTGCTACTTGGCATCACTGGTGATCCTCCAGAAGTGCTGACAGGATGGCTTAGAACTGGTACCCATCAGCAACTGACACAGAAAAGATTAAATGAATGCAAAAGAAATTACCCGATTGCTGTGGGAAGATGTACTTGATCGAAAAACCTGAGCTTCTGTACCTCCTTCTGCAACTGATCCTCGACTTCCTAACCGAAAGACCACAATTTGAGCAGATTGGAAATATTATCTCCACCTGATCAACAATCAATACTGGTGCATCTCAGGGGTGTGTGCTTAGCCCGCAGCTCTGCTCTCTCTACACCTGTGACTGTGTGGCTAGGCACAGCTCAAATGCCATCTATAAATTTGCTGACGATACAACCATTGTTGTCAGAATCTCAGATGGTGACAAGAGGGCATACAGGAGAGACATATACGAGCTAGTTGAATAGTGTCACATCAACAGCCTTGTACTCAACATCAGTAAAACCAAAGCACTGATTGTGGATTTCAGAAAGGATAAGATGAGGGAACATACACCAGTCCTCATAAAGGGATCAGAAGTGGAAAGAGTGAGCAGTTTCAAGTTCCTAGGTGTCAATATCTCTGAGGACCTAAACTAGTATCAATACAGTTATAAAGAAGGCAAAACAGTGGCTATATTTCACTAGGAGTTTGAGGAGGTTTCACTTGAAAGTATTTACAGGTGTACTGTGGAGATTATTCCAACTGGCTGCGTCACCATCTGATATGGGAGGGCTACTGCACAGAATCAAAATAAGCTGCAGAAAGTTATAAAATTAGCGAGCTCCATCATGGGCACTAGTCTCCATCATGTCAAGGTCATCTTCAAGGAGCAGTGCCTTAAAATAGTGGCATCCATCATTAAGGACCCCCATCACCTAGGACATGCCCTCTTCTCATTACTACCATCAGAAAGGAGGTACAGAAACCTAACGACACACACTAAGTGATTCAGGAATAGCTTCTTCCCTTTTGCCATCTGATTTCTGAATGGACATGGAACCCATGAACACTACCTCACTATTATTTTTGTACTACTGATTTAATTTAACTATTAATAATATATATATTAATATTGTAATTCAGAGTTTTTTCTCTATTATTATGTACTGCATTGTACTGCTGTCACAAGGTTAACAAATTTCACAATATATGCTGGTGATATTAAACTTGATTCTGAAGACAGTGGCATAGCTTATTATTTTGTGTTGATCTCAGAATTGAAGGATTCATTTTAAAATTTTGCTTGCTCTTTGATATTTTAGAAGAAATTTTCTGTTAGCTTATTGCAACCAGCATATTCAGATTCTTAAATGTGTTTTCATTCAGTATCTTATAATAAGACTATTAAGAGTTCCCTAGATGAACTCTAGACTTCACAAGCTGCATCACTATGATCCTTCACCTTATTGTTTATCTTTCACTGTAGATGTTACACTTTATTCTGCATTTTTATTCTTTAACCTTCTACTACTTCAATGATTTGATCAGTGTGAAACACAAGCTCTTCACTATACCTTGGTATATAAAGGCATCCATTAGTCTTGCGAGACCATGGATCTGTGCCTGGAAAGTCTTCACTCTCCAGGGCACAGGCCTGGGCAAGGTTGTATGGAAGACCAGCAGTTGCCCATGCTGCAAGTCTCCCCTCTCCGCAACACCAATGTTGTCCAAGGGAAGGGCATTAGGACCCATACAGCTTGGCACCAGTGTCGTCGCAGAGCAACATGTGATTATGTGCCTTGCTCAAGGACACAACAGGTTGCCTCGGCTGGGGCTCGAACTCATGACCTTCAGGTCGCTAGTCCAATGCCTTAACCACCTGGCCACATATCTTGGTACATCTGACAATAATAAACCAATACCATTACCAACACCTCTTGTTATGTAGAATTTCTAAAATATCAAAAGCCTGGATCGTCGAAATGTTTTCAGAGCCACCATCACACGGATTTATTAATGAAAGAGTTATTGACAAATCTGTAGTCCAGAAAGCAACAGGTGGGTGGAATGCTGGGATATGATTATTGGCACAAAGGTTCATTTATTATCAAAGTATGAATACAGTATACAACCCTGAGATCCACCTTCTCCAGATAGCCACAAAACAAAGAAAACCATGAAAATCGTTGGAAGAAAGACATCAACCATCACCCCGCACAAAAAAAATCCCTCAAACAGCAACATGATCATCAAACCACACCCCCCCAATACCCCATGCAAAAAAAAATTGTGCAAATGGCTACGAGAATATTAACCCCTACGCAAAGAAACGAATCATGAAAATAGCAAGAACATCAATCCCCAAACCCCAGGCCTCCTCCACACAAAAAAATCTAACAAATCGCACCAAATGACAACAAGAAAGAATGAGCAAAAGCACAGAATATAAAGAAAATACAACATTAAAGAGCACAATTTGAACTATAGTCAAATCCATAAATCGCAAAACTTTGGTAACATCCTCCTACTGTATTGAGGGAGAGAGAGAGAGACCACTGGAACGCAGAGGCCTAAACCTCACAGGTAAGAAGAATATTGAACTAAAAACAGGAAGTCCTCTAAAGTTGTGAAAAACAAGACCTTTTAAAATAATGAGTAAATTGTAAATACTTGTGTACAAGTGCGGTCTGCTTTTTCTGAATCATGAAATGCACAACGTTAACACAGGCATACTGGAAGGAAGCAATAAGGTTAGCAACCATCTGCTGAAGGAACTCAACAGGTTGAGCAACATCTGTGGGGCGGGGGGACAAGAGTTGTCAAGATATCCCCCTCAACTGCTGCTTGACCTGCTGATTTCCTCTAGCAGACTGTTTGTTGCTACAGATTCCAACATCTATGGTGTCTTGTGTCTCTCTGTGGTACATTATCCTTCATTAGAGGTCAGAGTACATGAGTCAGGATGTCCTGCTGAGTCACTGGGGAATCCTGCAGTGCAGTTGTAGGCTCAGAACCAAAGGAATAATATACCTGCCTAAAAGGCAATCATGAGGAATAGATTTATTCGATAGAGTCATAGAGCACGACAGCACAGAAATAGGCCATTCATTCCATCTAATCCATGCTGAACTATTATTCTGCCTAGTCCCATCGAATTGCATTCTGTGGGAAAAACCTGCTTGCATTTACCCTCTCTATACCTCTCATGATCTTGTATATCTTTAGAGGGGAAGGGATTATTCGATGCATTTCCAACATGGCTGCAATATTGACACAAGATTGTCCTGGAAAGGATATGTAAAGTTTTCAGACCATTATTTAGAACATAGAACAAGACAGCAGAATAGAAGTTTGTCAGGAAGGGAGCCAGATGTTTTGGTACATATTGGTATCAACGACATAGGAAGGAGAAGCAATAAGGTCCTGAAGAGAGAATTTAGAGAAACTGGTGCAGGGGGCAGGGCTTCAAGTTCTTAGGTCATTGGGATCTCTTCTGGGAGAGGTATGACCTGTACAAAAGGGATGGGTTGCACCTGAACCCAAGGGGAACCAATATTCTCACAAACAACAGGAATTCTGCAGATGCTGGAAATTCAAGGAACACACATCAAAGTTGCTGGTGAGCGCAGCAGGTCAGGCAGCATCCGTAGGAAGAGGTGCAGTCGACGTTTCAGGCCGAGACCCTTCGTCAGGACTAACTGAAGGAAGAGTGAGTAAGGGATTTGAAAGTGGGAGGGGGAGGGGGAGATCCGAAATGATGGGAGAAGACAGGAGGGGGAGGGATGGAGCCAAGAGCTGGACAGGTGATTGGCAAAAGGGGATACGAGAGGGTCATGGGACAGGAGGTCCAGGAAGAAAGATTGGGGGGGGACCCAGAGGATGGGCAAGAGGTATATTCAGAGGGACAGAGGGAGAAAAAGGAGAGTGAGAGAAGGAATGTGTGCATAAAAATAAGTAACAGATGGGGTACGAGGGGGAGGTGGGGCCTTAGTGGAAGTTAGAGAAGTCGATGTTCATGCCATCAGGTTGGAGGCTACCCAGATGGAATATAAGGTGTTGTTCCTCCAACCTGAGTGTGGCTTCATCTTTACAGTAGAGGAGGCCGTGGATAGACATGTCAGAATGGGAATGGGATGTGGAATTAAAATGTGTGGCCACTGGGAGATCCTGCTTTCTCTGGCGGACAGAGCGTAGATGTTCAGCAAAGCGGTCTCCCAGGCTGCGTCGGGTTTCACCAATATATAAAAGGCCACATCGGGAGCACCGGATGCAGTATATCACCCCAGTCGACTCACAGGTGAAGTGTTGCCTCACCTGGAAGGACTGTTTGGGGCCCTGAATGGTGGTAAGGGAGGAAGTGTAAGGACATGTGTAGCACTTGTTCGGCTTACACGGATAAGTGCCAGGAGAGAGATCAGTGGGGAGGGATGGGGGGGACGAATGGACAAGGGAGTTGCGTAGGGAGCGATCCCTGCGGAATGCAGAGAGAGGGCGGGAAGGAAAGATGTGCTTAGTGGTGGGATCCCATTGGAGGTGGCGGAAGTTACGGAGAATAATATGTTGGACCCGGAGGCTGGTGGGGTAGTAGGTGGGGACCAGGGGATCCCTATTCCTAGTGGGGTGGCGGGAGGATGGAGTGAGAGCAGATGTACGTGAAATGGGGGAGATGTGTTTAAGAGCAGAGTTGATAGTGGAGGAAGGGAAGCCCCTTTCTTTAAATAAGGAAGACATCTCCCTCATCCTAGAGTGAAAAGCCTCATCCTGAGAGCAGATGCGGCGGAGACGGAGGAATTACGAGAAGGGGACTCTCACAGGCAGGTTTGTTAGAGCTGTTGGGGAGGGCTTAAGCTAATTTGGCAGGGGAGTGGGAAACGGAATGAAGGGACTTAAGATCGGTCGGATGGTGAAACAGCAAAGATACCCTGCAGCCAGACTGTTAGGAAGGGCAGGCAGATGATAAGACAAAATTGCTGCCAGTATAGGGTGAGTATCAGTGCATTACAGATGCAAAATCAAAAAGGGTAGCAAATACAGTGCTCAAAGTGTTATATCTCAATGCACGGAGTATAAGAAATAAGGTGGATGATCTTGTAGCACTATTACAGAGTGTCAGGTATGATGTGGCCATCACTGAGTCATGGCAGACAGATGGTTGTAGTTGGGAGCTGAATGTTCATGGATACACGTTGTATTGGAGGGATAGGAAGATAGGCAGAGGGAGTAGCATGGCTCTGCTGGTAAAGGGCATCAAATATTAGAAAGATCTAACAAAGGATCGAAAAATGTTGAATCTTTGTTGGGTGAGTTAAGAAACTGCAAGGGTAAAAGGACCCTGATGGGAGTTACATACAGGCCTCCCAGCCATAGCTGGGATGTGGATCAAAGATTACAACAGGTGTGTCAATAGGGCAATGTTATGATAGCCATGGGAGATTTTAACATGCAGGTCAACATTTGGGAAAATCGTGCTGTCAATGGGTCTCAAGAGAGTGAGCTGGTTGAATGTCTACAAGATTACTTTATAGAGCAGTTGTCGTTGAGTTTACTAGGGGATCAGCTATACTGGATTGGGTGCTATGTAATGCACCAGAGGCAATTAGGGAGCTCAAGGTAGTAGAACCCTTAGGAACCAGTAATCATAATATGATTGAGTTCTACCTGAAATTTGATAGGGAGAAAGTAAAGTCTGATGTAGCAGTATTTCAGTGTAGTAAGGGAAATCACAGTGGTATGAGAGAGGAGTTGACCAAAGTAAATTAGAAGGAGCTGCTGGCAGGGATGACAGCAGAGCAGCAATGGTGGGAGTTTCTGGGAAAAATGAGGAAGGTGCAGGATAGATGTACTGTATTCCAAAAACGAAGATATACGCAAATGGCAAAATAGTACAACCATGGCTGACAAGGGAAGTCAAAGCTGGTGTAAAAACTAGAGAGGACACACAACAAAGCAAAAATTAGGGGGAAGATAGAGGATTGGGAAGCTTTTAAAAACCTACAGAAAGCATCTGAAAGAATCATTAGGAGGGAAAAGATGAAATATGAAAGCAATCTAGCAAATAATATCAAAGTAGATAGTAAAAGCTGTTTCAAGTATGTGAAAGTAAGAGAGATGAGGGTGGATTCTGGACCGCTAGAAAATGAGACCAGAGAAATAGTAACAGGGGACAAGGATGAACTAAATGAATATTTTGTATCAGTCTTCACTGTGGAAGACACTAGCAGTGTGCCCGATGTTTTCATGTGTGAATAAAGAGAAATGAGTGCAGTTATGATTACAAGGGAGAAGGTGCTCAAAAAGCTGAAAGTACTCAGAGTACGTAAGTCACTGAGACCAGATGAACAGCACCCTAGGGCTCTGAAAGAAGTAGAGCTAGAGGCTATGGAGGCATGAGTAATGATATTTGCGAAATCCTTGAACTCTGGCATGGTGCAAGAGGACTGGAAAATTGCAAAAGTCACTCCACTCTTTAAGGAAGGAGGGAGACAGCAAAAAGGAAATTATAGATCAGTTAGCCTGACCTCAGTGTTGGCAAGATGTCAATTGTTAAGGATGAGGTTATGGAGTAATTGGTGACACAGGACAAGGTAAGACAAAGCCAGTATGGTATCCTTAAGGGAAATTCTTGCCTGACAAACCTTTTGGAATTCTTTGAGAAAATAGCAAGTAGGATAGATAAAATAGATGCAGTGGTTGTTGTATATTTGGACTTCCAGGCTTTTGACAAATTGCCACACATGAGGCTGCTTACCAAGTTAAAAGCTACAAGAAAGTTACTAGCATGATTAGAGCATTGCCTGGTTGGTAGGAGGCAGTGAGTGGGAATAAAATGATCCTTGTCTGTTTGCTGCCAGTGACTAGTTGTGTTCCGCAGGGGTGGGTGTTGGGACCACTTCTTTTTATGCTGTATATCAGTGATTTAGATGATGGAATAGATGGCTTTGTTGCCAAGTTTGCAGATGATATGAAGATTAGTGGAGGGGCAAGTAGTGTTGAGGAAATGGGTAGCCAACAGAAGGACTTATACAGATTAGGAGATTGGGCAAGAAAGTGGCAAATGAAATACAATGTTGGAAAATGCACTTTGGTAGTAGAAATAAATGTGCAGACAATTTTCTAAATGGGGAGAAAATCCAAAAATCTGAGAAACAAAGGAATTTGGGAGTCCTTTTGCAGAACACACTAAAGGTTAACTTGCAGGTTGAGTCAGTGTTCAGGAAGCCAAATGAAATGTCAGCATTAATTTCAAGAGGTCTAGAATACAAGAGCAGGGATGAGATGCTGAGGCTTTACAAGGCACTGGTGCAGCTTCCCCTTGAGTTTTGTGAACAGTTTTGGCCTCTTCATCTAAGAAAAGATGTGCTGGCATTGGAGAGGGTTCAGAAGATGTTCACAAGGTCGATTCTGGAATAAAAGGGTTATCATATGAGGAACGTTTGATGACTCTGGGTC
This sequence comes from Mobula birostris, assembly GCF_030028105.1. Taxonomy (NCBI): domain Eukaryota; kingdom Metazoa; phylum Chordata; class Chondrichthyes; order Myliobatiformes; family Myliobatidae; genus Mobula; species Mobula birostris. The sequence goes on along the minus strand of NC_092376.1, from coordinate 22,073,741 downwards.
TGTACTTACTAGAACGTAAAACGATGAGGGGGGATCTCATTGAAAGCTTTTGTATGTTAAAATGTTTAGACAGAGTAGATGTGGAAAGGATGTTTCCCATGGTGGGAGAGTCAGGTACAAAAGGGTACAGACTCAGGATAGAGGGGTGTCCATTTAAAACAGAGAGGCAGAGAAATTTATTTAGCCAGAGGGTGGTGATTTTGTGGAATTTGTTGACACAGGCAGGTGTGGAGGCCATTTTATTGGGTATATTTAAGGCAGACATCGATAGGTTCTTGATTGGACATGGCATCAAAGGTCACAGGGAGAAGGCCAGGGAATGAGGTTGAGATGAGTAAAAAAGAATCAGCCATGATTGAAGTGCAGTGTAGTCTCGATGGGCCAAGTGGCTTAATTCTGCCCCTGTGTCTTATGGTCTTATAATGGATGATTAGTATCCATAGCATTTCATTTAACTTTTTAATATCATTTTAGAGATACCTGCCCCAAAAATCCTCTGATTATATTTGAGTTATGAGCAAGCTGCTGTTGCTATTAAGCCACAGACCTTGGTGACAATGTGTTCAGAATGATTTGTTGGCTTGACATGAGTCAGGGACTGAAATTTTTAGCAAGCTGAAAGGGAGTTTATAAATTTCAGAATCAGGTTTATTATCACCATCTTATATGGCATGAAATTTGTTGTTTTGTGGCAGCAGTACACTGCAAAGACATATAGAATTACTATAAATTATAATATAAAAAAGTAGTGCAAAATAAAGCAAAATTAAATAGTAATATGAGAAAGCCGGCCGGTGCTGTAAATCCAAAGCAACACACACAAAATGCTGGAGGAACTCAGCAGATCAGGCAGCATCTGTGGGGGCTTTCTGGTTCATGGACGGTTCATAAATTTAATGGTGGAGGGGAAGAAAATGTTCCTGAATCATTGGGTGTCTGTCTTGTCTCATTTTCCCTCTTCTCCAATGGTCGCAACAAGAAGGCATGTACAGATGATGAGGCTACTTAAGTGTTAGTTGTACCTTCTTGAGGCATGTCTCCTGCAGATATCTTAATAGAGGGGAAGGACGTGGCCTCTGGTGGAACTGTCTGAGGCTACAACCCATCACAGCCCCTTGCGATTTTGTGCAATGGAGCCTCCATTCCAGGCTGTGATACTACAGGATAGAATGCTCTCCACTGTAGAAATTTGCTCCATTCTTTGGTTTCACACAAAGACTCCCCAAAGTTCATACCATAGCCAATCCCTCTGCAACTCACATCAACATCGAGACCAACTTGACCGGTTCATTTGGAGGATCCACAATGAACGCTGACTCTCCGATTTGCAAGCAGAGTGAACGTTCAGCATTCCAGAAGTTCTTTCTGCACTTGGCTGTGCAGATAAGACACAGCAGTGCAAGGCTGCTGGGATTACCCACAGTGCACCTGTACCAGATCTCAGTCAGGAGGAGGGCAAATGCACTGCGGGTGGGGTTGCAGTGGTGCTGATGTGAGGGAGCCTGCAGTGAATTGGGACCGGGGAAAAACAGCTGAACTAAAAAAGCTATAAGAAGGTAAAAGATGAAATATGAGGGCAAACTAGCCAATAATATAAAGCAGGATACTAAAAGCTTATTCAGTTACATAAAGAGTAAAAGGGAGGTGAGAGTTTATATTGGACTGCTGGAAAATGATGCTGGTGAGGTCATAATGGGGGACAAGGGAACAGCAGATGAAATTAATGGATACTTTGCATCAAACCACTGTGGAAGACACTAGCAGTGTGCCAGAGGTCAGTGAGTGTCAGGGAGCAGGAGTGAGTGCCATTGTTATTACAAGGAAAAAGTGCTAGGCAAACTCAAAAGTCTTAAGGTGGATAAATCACCTGGACCAGATGGACAATATCCTAGAGAGGTTACTGAAGAGATAATGGCCGCATTGATCATGATCTTTCAAGAATCACTTGATTCTGGCATGGTCCCGGATGATTGGAAGAGTTCAAATGTCTTTAAGAACAGAGGAAGGCAAAAGAAAGGAAATTATAGGCCAGTTATCCTAACCTCAGTGGTTGAGAAAGTGTTGGAGTCTATTATTAAGGATGAGGTTTCAGGGTACTGGAAGATTAATGATAAAATGTCAAAGTCAGCATACTTTCTGTAAAGGGAAATCTTGCCTGACAAATCTGTTAGAGTTCTTCGAGGAAGTAAGTTGAAATGTTGGCATTTATTTCAAGGGGAATTGAATATAAAAGCAAGGAGAAATACTGAGGCTTTGTAAGGCACTAGACAGGCCATACTTGGAGAATTGTCAACATTTTGGGCCCCATATCTCAAAAAGGATGTGTTGTCATTGGAGAGAGTCCAGAGGAGGTTCATGAGGATGATTTCAGGAATTAATGGGTTAACATATGAGCAGCATTTGGGCAGATTTTGGCCTGTACTCGCTGGAATTTAGTAGAGTGCGTGGGGATCTCATTGAAACCTACTTGTAAGGGGTTTCTTCTTTTATGTTACTGCTAAGGCTAATAAAATAGCTTCTTTGTTATGTTATAATAAAAATGTCTTTTCTGTAATAATAACTGCGCTGTAAGGAGTTCTCTCTCTCCCTGCTTGATTGGGTTATATTATTGATAAGAGAGAGAATGAACCAATGAGTGTCCATGTTATTCTTTTTGTGGGTGATATTCTGTCTCATATGCCTGGGAACCGTGTGCTTTGGTGGGCTTTTTGGGAGGAGAACAGAAGAGGAAGGATGTGCTGGATGCGCCCTGGTCGACCACCGTGGTTGGTCCGGAGCGGCGAGTTGAGGGGGTCGGTGGAAAGAGGGCCCCGTTAATTGAGCTCCAACGGTTGTGCACAAAGTGGTAGAACTCTAAGTGCGGTGCCTTTTACTTTCCCTTTTATATTGTATCTCTACTAATTACATAGTTCCAGTAAGATTTATAAAGTGTAATCTGTAAACTGTACATTGTCTGCTGTCTGATATTTGATGTGTGAGTTTGTACCAGATGGTATTACACAGCAACTACACAAACGTGAGACACGGTTTGGCAGGTGGACGGGGTTTCCCCTTGATAAACACGAGCCGATTGCCCTGAGCATTACATTCTGAATATTGCAAGTACCAGACAGGATGGATGTGGAGAGGATGTTTCCTATGGTTGAGGTATCCAGAACTAGAGGACACAGCCTCAAAATTGAGGGTCAACTTTTTAGAACAGAGGTAAAGAGGAGTTGTTTTTTTTTAGCCAGAGAGTAGTGAATCTGTGGAATGTTCTACCACAGACTGCTGTGGAGGCCAAGTTCATGGGTATATTTAAGGCGAAAATTGATCGTTTCCTGATCAGTCAGGGCATTAAAGGATATGGCGAGAAGTTAGCTGTATGGAGTTGAGTGGGATTCAGGATCAGCCACGATAGAATGTCGGGCACACTCGATGGGCTGAATGGCCTAACACTGCTCCTACGTCAATGGTCTTATGGCTGCCCATGCATCAGCATCTCCACATTAAACAAAGTCACACACGAAGGTTCTCGATTAAGGATATCCACCCTAACATCTCAGTTATGTTGATCCTAGATCCTGGTTCACACAAATGGTGAAAAAAAATCACCATCGATTAAAAATTTAAGGCTGTTGTCATACCACACTTGAAATATAGTGTAAACAACAGGAATTCTGCAGATGCTGGAAATTCAAGCAACACACATCAAAGTTGCTGGTGAACGCAGCAGGCCAGGCAGCATCTGTAGGAAGAGGTGCAGTCGACGTTTCAGGCCGAGACCCTTCGTCAGGAAATATAGTGTGCAATTTTGGGCCCCCTATCTAAGAAATGTTGTGTTAGCATTGGAGAGAGTCCAGAGAAGGTTCACAAGACTGATCCTAGGAATAAAAAGGATAACGTGTGAGGAGTGTTTGATGGCTTTGGGCCTGTACTTGCTGGAGTTTAGAAGAATGAGGGGTACTGAAGTGTATTGAATATTAAAAGGCCTAGATAGAGTGGACATAGAGAGGATGTTTCTGATAGTAGGAGAGTCTAGGATCAGAGGGCATAGCCTCAGAATAGAGGGATGTCCCTTTAGAACAGAGATGAAGAGGAAGTTCTTTAGTCAGAGTGTGGTGAATCTGTGCAATTCTTTACCACAGACGGCAATGGGGGACAAGCCATTGGGCATATCTAAAGTGGAGATTGATAGGTTCTTGATTAGTAAGGGTGTCGCAGGTTACAGGGAGAAGGCAGGAGAATGGGTTTGAGAGAGATAATAAGTCAGCTATGATGGAATGACCGAGCAGACTCAATGGGCCGAATGGCCTAATTCTGCGACTGTCTTATGGTTTTATCATCTTATGGCCTCTGCAGCCATCTGAGGACCCACCAATAGACAACTCCTTTGGAGAACACCAGACACTACTTGAGTGCTTACACTACCCTTCAATATATTTCACTGGGTATACGGTTATCAATCACATTAGCACAACAGCTTTCATCTTTACTTCATCTCTAAGGAGCCCAGGGAGACAGCGCTGCATATTCAACAAAATTAGAAGTTGAATTGTAATTTGTTATTTTACAATGTGAATTGCTAAATTTGTACTGTATTGATAATTAAAATTTAAATTGCAAAGCAGTGAATGTTCTAAAATCAATGACAAGATTCTGGTTGGATCATCGACCCATCTGCTATTGAGCTTCCAAGGCTAATAAAAGCTTTAGCAATAATTTCAAGCAAACTACGCTGTCAGACGGATGTAATCCCCAGTCATAATTTTAAATAAGAAAAAAATATTATTGACTTGTTGTTTTAGAAACATAGAATCATACACCATGGACACAGGCCTTGCAGTCTACCTGGTCCATGCAGACCAGAGGACACCCGCCTGTACTGAACCAACATTTGGTCCACATGTAAGGATCAGTAGCGAACTCAAGTGCTGGAAACACAGAGACCTTTGCAACTCAATCAAAACAAAGATTCATTATATAAATTAACCAGAAAAGCTAACAAGAACTCAGGCAAACTATGCAGAATCTTGATGATCTGAAATCACAGAGGATACACAGAAGAACTTGGTCTGAGTTTCACCCAAAAAGGAACCACAATGGCCCAACAAAAGTGGGGGAGATGGCATAGCCCTCTGAAATACACCCTGGAGTACATAAGATGTCCAGACATTGACAATGCCATGCTAATTAATTTATCCCAAATTGAATAAAAGTGAGAAGAGCAAAGAGTTTAACAATCATAAGAACATAAGAACATAAGAAATAGGAGCAAGAGTAGGCCATCGCGCCCATCGAGCCTGCCCCACCATTCAATAAGATCATGGCTGATTTGTCCGCAAACTCAGCTCTATCTACCTGCCTTTTCCCCATAACCCTTAATTCCCCTATTATGTAAAAATCTATCTAACTGTATCTTAAATATATTTAGCAAAGAAGCCTCAACTGCTTCCCTGGGCAGAGAATTCCACAGATTCTCCACTCTCTGGGAAAAAGTGTTTCTCCTCATCTCCGTCCTAAATCTTCTCCCCTGCATCTTGAGGCAATGTCCCCTAGTTCTAGTCTCACCTACCAATGGAAACAACTTTCCTACATCTATCTTATCTATCTCTTTCAAAATTTTGCATGTTTCTATAAGATCCCCTCTCATTCTTCTGAATTCCAGAGAGTACAGTCCCAGGCGACTCAATCTCTCGTCATAGGTTAACCCCTTCATCCCTGGAATCAACCTGGTGAACCTCCTCTGCACTGCCTCCAAAGCCAGTATAACCTTCCTCAAGTATGGAGACCAGAACTGCACACAGTACTCCAGGTGCGGCCTCAACAGTACCCTGTATAGTTTCAGCATGACCTCCCTGCTCTTGAATTCAATCCCTCTAGCAATGAAGGCCAACATTCCATTTGCCTTCTCTTTTTTTTATTTTACTTTTTTTTGCTCAGCATAACAAAACATTCAATTTCCAGATACACTTACATTTACATTTCTTCCCCTCACAGATATCAGGTATCAGAACACTTCCATCAAAATATAGACATCATCACAACATCCAATACAAAAGCCCTTTTTAGTATAGCAGACAGGTTTACATCTATATATTGCAGAAAAGGTTGCCATGTTTTATGAAAACTATTTGTTTTTGAGTGTACCAGACATGTCAAAAAGTCCACAGGAACGTATTCCATGATTAATTTACGCCAACCAAAATGTCTAGGAGCCTTATCGGATATCCAACAAAATAAAATGTTCTTCCTTGCACAAAAAGTCAGGATGTTTCATCCGTTTGCCTTCTTAAATAACCTGTTGTAACTGCAAGCCAACTTTTTGCGATTCATGCACAAGCACTCCCAAGTCCCTCTGCACAACAGCATGCTGCGATCTTTCACCATTTAAATAATAATCGGCTCTTCTATTATTCCTCATAATCCCATATGAGGCACCTGCAAAACAAAGCGAATAAACAGGGCTGGTGAAAAGATGAATAATTAGACATAAAAGGTAAACAATCCAAGGACAATGCATATCCACTAGGTGACATTGAGAAAATACAGTCCACATACTAACTGACAAAAATCCTGTATGCATTCAACTGCTCACCTAGAGAAAACTTAAATGCTGTCAGTAATACAGCTTCAACCACTCTCCAGGGTGGTGCATTCCAGGTACATACCACTCTCTAAGTTAAGAATATCCCCTTCTTATCACTGCTGGATCTCTTCCCATTTCCTTTTTGTAAAAATGGGGATGTTGAAGTTGTAAAAGATAGCGGTGAAGCCAAATTTAGAATATTGTGCAAAGTTTTGGTCACCTACCTACAGGAAACATATGAATAAGATTGAAATTGTGCAAACAAAATTTACAAGGATGCTGCCAGGACTTGAGGACCTGAGTTGTAGGGAAAGGTTGAACAGGTTAGGACTTTATTCACTGGAGCACAGAAGAATGAGGGAGGGTTTTATACAGATATACAAAATTATGAGTGCCATAGGTAAGGTGAATGAGGCCCCGATCATCTTATTTTCACTATGGATGTCCAGTCCCGATGCACCTCCATCCCCTATCAGGAAGGCCTTAAAGCTCTCTGTTCCTTTCTGGTCACCAGACCCAACCAGTTCCCCTCCAAGACCACTCTCCACCATCTGGCGGAACTGGTCCTCTCTCAATAACTTCTCCTTCAGCTTCTCCCACTTCCTTCAAACAAAAGCTGTAGCCATGGGCACTAGCTATGCCTGCCTTTTTGTTGGCTAGGTGGAACAGTTTAAGTTCCAAGCCTACACTGGTGTCACTCCCCCAATTTTTCCTACGCTACATTGACAACTGCATTGATTCTGCGTCCTGCACCCATATGGAGTTCGTCGACTTCATCAACTTAGCCTTCAGCTTCCACCCTGCCCTCAAATTTACACTGCCCATTTCTGACACCTCTCTCCCCATTCTTGATCTCTCTGTCTCAATCTCTGGAGACAGCTTGTCTATGGATAACTTTTATAAACCCCCTGATTCTCACAGCTACATGGACTATACCCCTTCCCACCCTGTTACTTGTATAGATGCCATCCTCTTCTCTCAATTCCTCCACCTCCGCCACATCTGCCCTGAGGATGAGGCTTTTTTATTCCAGAACTAAGGAGATCTTTTTTGAAGAAAGGGACTTCCCTTCCTCCACAATCAATGCTGCCCTCAACACCATCTCTTCTAATACACAGAGGTCTGCTCTCACCCCATCCTCCCTCCACCCTACTAGGCACAGGGTTCCTCTAGTCCTCACCTACCACCCCACCAGCCTCCACGTCCAGCACATAATTCTCCGCAACTTCCGCCACCTCCAATGAGATCCCACCATCAAACACATCTTTCCCTCCCTCCCATTCCTGCTTTCCGCAGGGACCCCTCCCTATGCAACTCCCTTGTCCGTTTGTCCCTCCCCACTGAAATTCCCCCTCACACTTATCCTTACAAGTAGGGCAAGTGCTACACCTGCCCCTACATCTCCTCACTCACTACCTTTCAGAGCCCCTATCAGTCCTTCCAGGTGAGGTGACACTTCACCTGTGATTCTGTTGGGGTCTTCTGCTGTATCTGGTGCTCCTGATGTGGCCTCCTATATATCAGTGAGAGCCGGTGTAAATTGGGAGACTGCTTCGCCAAGCATCTAGCACTAGAAAAAGGGGGATCACCCAGTGGCCACCCATTTTAATACTACTTCCCATTCCCATTCTGATATGTCCATTCATGGCCTCTTCTACTGCTGTGAAGAAGCCACATTCATTTTGGAGGAGCAATATCTTATATTCTGTCTGGGTAGCCTCCAACTTGATGGCATGAACATTGATTTCTCAAACTTCTGGTAATGCTCCCACCCCCATTTCACCATTCCCCATCCCCATTTCCTTCTCTCACCTTATCTCCTTACCTGCCCAGCATCTCCTTCTGGTGCTCCTCCTCCTTCCCCTTCTTCCACGGCCTTCCGTCCCCTCCTATCAGATTCTCCCTTCTCCAGCCTTTCATCTCTTTCACCAATCATCTTCCCAACTCTTTATTTCACCCCTCCCTCTCTCCCGGTTTAACCTATCACCTACTATCTTGTATGTCTTCCTCCTCTCCCCCCACCTTCTTATTCTGACTTCTCATCCTTTTTTCACCAGTCCAGATGAAGGGTCTCAGCCCGAAACGTCCGCCGTTTATTCTTTTCCATAGATGCTGCCTGACCTGCTGAATTCCTCCAGCGTTTTGTGTGTGTTGCTTGGATTTCCAGCATCTGCAGATTTTCTCTTGTTTGTGAATGTTTGCAGGTGTTTTTTTTTTCCTTCCTCAGGTTGGGTGAGACTAGAACTAAAGATGAGAGGTGAAACATTGAAGGGGTATCTGAGGGGGATCTTCTTCACTCAGAGGGTGGTGTGAGTGTGAAACAAAGTTACAATTCCTGCCAGCAAAAGTGGTAAATGTGAGATCAATCATAACAAATTGGGCTATGGTCTGGGTGCAGGTATAGTAGTTGAGACTAGTCAAAAGACCAGATTGAAATGGACTAATGAAGGCCTGTTTCTGTGCTGTAGTGCTCCATGACTCTATAATTCTAACTTGAAAACATGTACCACTCCTTTGGTTTTCTCTGCACTCCCCATCTCTCGTTAGAGTTTTCATTCTTTTTTGCATCCTGACTCTCTTTTTTTCTATTTCACTTCCTAATTTATTGCTTCTCCCTTTTCCTTCTCTCTTTTTAGTCCTGCAGGAATCTATTCAATACTTGCTGTTTGAGGACTGTAGCTTGGGGTCCATCTCACTTCGCCTGGTGCTACAGCACATTGAGCCAACTATGATCTAGTGATTGCCTGAGCTTTGATCTCCCATCTCCCAGAACATGAATACAACAATCAGACCCTTACTATATTTGTCACTTCCTTCTTGGACTGAATTGAATTGAATTGACTTTATTTCTCATGTCCTTCACATACATAAGGAGTAAAACTCTTTACGTTACGTCTCCGTCTAAATGTGTTCTCATCCAGAAGTTCCATGAGCAACACTGATTCAGGCAAATGTGAATGTACTAATAATTTTGTACTAATGTCCTGCCGACGAGTCTTGGCCTGAAACATCGACTGTACTTCTTTCCATAGATGCTGCCTGGCCTGCTGAGTTCCTTCAGCATTTTGTGTGCATTGCTGTACTAACAATGAAGGTTGTGGTCCATGAATTTTTAAAACTTCCCTAATTTTCTCGCAATTTATCTCTTACATGCACCGGCCTTTGCTACAAACTTCTTTCACATCTTTTCTTAGGAGTGGCGATGTTTCTAGTCCTAAATCTACAATACTGTTTCCAGTTTATGAACATGAGTGTACTGTATGATATGACCTAGATACGTTATTGAACTAGATATTTCTTTTCAGCTTGAGATTGATTGGCCTTTTCTAGTCTGAGTGATAGTACTTGAAACAATACGAAAAAAAAACATGGCTACTGTATAACAATGTAGTACACTGAAGATTTTTGAAAAATTACTTTAGAATGCCCGGAAGACACAATCTAAAAGTAAGTTTCTTGTTCATGAGAATCAGTTCAGCTCAGTTCACATGCAAAGGGTTGGAGATAAGTTAGTGATCTTTTTATTGAAACCCAATGCCCTCTTGGATAGACACAGGAGACTCCAAATAAGACCATAAGATGTAGGAACAAAACTAGGCTATTTGACCCATCGAGTCTGATCCACCATTTCATCATGGCTGATCCATATTTCCTCTTAGCCCCAATCTCTTGCCTTCCTCCATATTCCTTCATGCCCTGACCAGTCTAGAATCTATCAATCTCTACCTTAAATATACATAAAGGGTTGGCCTCCACAGCCGCCTGAGGCAACGAATTGCACAGATTCACCACTTCCTTGATAAAGAAATTCCTCTTCATCTCCATTCTGAGGCTGCCCTCTGATTCTAGACTCTCCCACCCGATCAATCTTGGAATAATTTTAGTGATACTGGAATCTTCTGCAGATGCTGAGATGCTGCTCATCCTGCTGAGTTCCTCTGTCAGAGTTTTGAGTTTGGCCATCTCAGGTAGATTGGTCCTGACTGAAGAACAAAGAGTGAATTTACCAACACTTGACATTTATTGATATATACAGAGTGGGAAATCAGATATGTGCTCGGGAGAGAATGAAATGCAGAAATTCTGGTCCAGCCATGTTGATGCCCCACCAATACCTCTAGTTGCCTAACCTAGTTCCATTGGTAGATAGTAAACACGCAGGAGGCTGAAGAAATTTGACACGTCCCTATGGACCATCAACAAATGTTATTGATGCACCATAGAAAGCATTGTGTCTGGATTCCATAATGGCTTGGTATGGTAACTGTTCTGCACGTGCTACAATAAACTGCAGAGAGCTGTAGACACAGCCCAGCACTTCACAGGAACCAGCCACCCCTCTATGGACTCTGTCTATACTTCTCGCTGAATCAAAGGCACCACCCAGCCCGAACATTCTCTCTCCTCTCTCTCATCGGGCAAAAGATACAAAGGCCTGAAAGCACGCACTACCAGGATCAAGGACAGCTTCTATCCCCCTGTTATCAGACTCTTGAATGGACCTCTTCTATGATAGGATGGACTCATGGGCCCTGGCCTCATAATCTACTTCATTTTGATGTTGCTCTTTATTCTTTACCTGTACTGCATTTTTTTGGCAGCTTTTACACTTTGTTCAGCATTGCTATTATTTTGCCTTGTTCTGCCACACAGTGCACTTTGTAATAATTTGATCTGTATGAGCAGTATGCAAGATAAGCTATTCATTGAATCTTGGTACATTAAGCCAACACCAATACCAGAGATCAGCTTACTATTATTTGCATTATTCTGTATTTTTCTTTCTGAAAAAAAAGAATTAAAAAGACTCGTGTTTCACATTGGCACAATCTCCAAAATCACATCCAGATATATTTTTTTCTATTTGAGAAAAAGCTTCACTTTAGCTATAATTGAAAAGCAAGCTAGTTATAATTTGGAAAGATCTGTCCAGCTTCATGTTTTATGATTCTTATTATGGATGATCCTTGAGGTACTCTTGGGACATGCCTAGCCAAATTAAATGTAGATATGGAAATTTATTATTATTCATAGCGCTTACAATTCGTGAGAGTGTTTTAAAAAAAGTCGCTGACTTGTTTAGACTATACAACAAATAGGTAGTTGTGCTTTTTCTGCTTATGTTAACCATGTGTCAGGCACAGCCCAGTCAGGGTGCAAGGATGGTCTCAGCCATACTGACACAAATCACAGCTGTGAGAACATGACTGGAGAGGGACGAGAACTTTGATTGCCTGTAAGTCCTGGGACATTCCTAAAGAGGCCGAATGGGGCTTTGTAAAAGGAAAATTCAATTTAGTGAGCTCAACGGAATTTTTTGAGGGGGTGAATAAACCTGCAGAGAGGGGAAGATTGGGAGATGCTGCCTATATGGTCTTCTGCAAAGCATTTGATAAGCACTTTGTAAAAGATATTGTTAATGAAATGTGGTTTGTGGAACCAAAGTTGAATCAATAATCTAGTGGAGTGGCAAGAGACAGACTCCAGGGGTTGGTACTAAAATTGGCAAGATCTGACGTTTTATCCACAGATGAATCTTGGTTTGCAGATTTTATAGTTTAATCCTAATGTAATACATTTATGATGAAAGAACTGCATCAGACTCAAATGCCAATAGCCCCTATGATTGTAGGAGAAGGCAGGTAAAGGTCTTACCACCACTCACCTGATGCCTCTGTGGGTGAGAATTGTTCATAACAGAGGCCCTATCAGAGTAAAAGCTAAGTGCACAACTCATTGACTTCATAGATGTCTTCTGTGTGTTACTTCCTCTGGCATCTCCTTCCATACCCACCTACTGGGTAATTTTTTTTTCCCATCAGGATCCTATTAAATCTCTCCCCTCTTATCTTAAACAAACACATGGACTCCCCCCACCCTGGGAAAAAAAGATTGTGTACGTTCAGTGTATCCTTGCCCTCATGATTGTATAAAACTCTAGAGCAGAGGTTCCCAACCTTTTTTTTATGCCATGGACCTGTGCACCCCAGGTTGGGACGAGCTCCTTTAGAAAATCACCTCTCATTCTCCTACACTGCAAGGAATAAAGTCCTAGCTTGCTACATACCTTACCTCAGGCCCTCAAGTCCTGTGGTTGTAAGATTAAGCGTGTCTTCACAAACAAAAGGAAGCATAGAACTGAGGGGGAGGAGATAGGGAGGAGAAGAAGGATGAGGCAAAGATGCTGTTGCCTCCACACAGACACACTGTATTATTTTTGTAATTGAGAGTAATTTTTTATGTCTTCACTGGACTGCTTCTGCAAAACAAATTTCATGGCATATGTCAATGATAATAAATCTGAATCTCATTCCTTAAAATGAGTTGCTAGTCCTGTTGTTCTTAATTTTTATTTCCTACTAGATTATAACCAATAATCATAAGTAATTGTGACAAACTTCACAACATCCATGTAACATCTGAAATCTGCTCATCTCAAAATAGCTCTCTGACACAGGCAACCAATTAAACCGTTTGCTAGTTGTCCAAGTTTTCATTTATTACTTCACTCAGACAATATATTTCCAGTAGGAAGATGCAGCTATAAATCATAAAATCTCATTTGTTTTCAAAAGGTCAGATCTCAAACTCCAAGTTATCTGAGATTGTGAATTAGATCTGAGAGGAAACAAAAATAACTGACAATCACAAACATAATACTGAAAGCAAAGAATCTGTGCAATGCTTTTCAGGGCATCTTAAGTCAGATATCCAATGAAATCAAGTTCAAGATTATTGTAGTTCACATGTATACAGCTAAATGAAACAACATTCCTTGGACAAAGGTGCAAATCATAGTACATATGTCATACACAGCACATAAAATAATATTAACACAATATTAATAGATAATAAAAAACCCTGTAGATGTACAACATAGAACATAGAATCATAGAAATCTACAGCACATTACAGGACCTTTGGCCCACAATGTTGCGTCGACTATGTAACCTACTCTAGAGACTACCTAGAAATACCCTATTACATAGCCCTTTATTTTTCTAAGCTCTATGCACCTATGGCTCTTAAAAGACCCTATTGTATCCGCTTCCACCACCGCCACCAGCAGTGCATTCCACATACCCACCACTCTCTGTGTGAAAAACTTAACCCTGACATCCCCTCGGTACCTATTTCTAAGCAGCTTAAAAATATGCCCCCTCGTGTTAGCCAATTTAGCCCTGGGAAAGAACCTTTGGCTATGCACACGATCAATGCCCCTCATCATCTTATTCACCTCTCATCCTCCGTCGCTCCAAGGAGGAAAGGCCAAGTACACTCAACCTATTCTCATAAGGTGCACCCTCCAAACCAGGCAACATTCTTGTAAATCTTCTCTGCACTTTCTCTACAGTATCTACATCCTTCCTGTAGTGAGGTGGCCAGAACTGAACACAGTACTCCAAGTGGGGTCTAACCAAGGTCTTATATAGCTGTAACATTACCTCACAGCTCTTGAACTCAAACCCACAGTTGATGAATGTCAACACACCATACACCTTCTTGTATACAGAAGCAGCAGCTTTGAGTGTCCTATCGACAGGGACCCCAAGATCTCTCAGATCCTCCACACTGCCAAGAGTCTTAGCATTTATATTATATTCTGTCTTCAAATTGGACCTACCAAAATGAACCACTTCATACTTATCTGGGTTGAAGCCAATCTGCCACTTCTCAGCCCAGTTCTGCATCCTACCAATGTCCTGCTGTACACTGATAACCCTCAGGACTATCCACAACACCCCCAACCTTTGTGTCATCAGCAAACTTACAAACCCAGCCTTCTACTTCTTCATCCAGGCCATTTATAAAAATCACAAAGAGGAGGGGTCCCAGAACAGATCCCTGCAGAACAGCACTGGTCACCGACCTCCATGCAGAATACGAACCATCTACAGCCACTCTTTGCCTTCCGCAGGCAAGCTAATTCTGGATCCACAAAGCAAGGTCTTCTTGGATCCTATGCCTCCTTACTTTCTGAAGGAGCCTTGCATGGGGAACCTTATCAAATGCCCTACTGAAATCCATATATACTACATCCACTGCTCTACCTTCATCAATGTGTTTTGTTACATCATCAAAAAATTCAATCAGACTCATAAGGCATAACTTGCCCTTGACAAAGCCGTGCTGAATGTCCCTAAACAGATTATGCCTCTCCAAATGCTCATAAATCCTGCACCCCAGGATCTTCAACAACTTACCCACCACTGACGTCAGACTCACTGGTCTATAATTTCCTGGGTTATCTCTACTCCCTTTCTTGAACAAGGGAACAACACTTGCAACCCTCCAGTCCTCCAGTACTTCTCCTGTCCCTATTGATGATGCGAAGATCATTACAAGAGGTTCAGTAATCTCCTCTCTCGCTTCCAACAGGAGACTGGGGTATATCTCATCTGGTTCCAGTGACTTATCTAATTTAATGCTTTTCAAAAGCTCCAGCATATCCTTTTTCTTCATGCCTATATGCTCAAGCGTTTCAGTCCGCTGTAACTCATCCCCACAATTGCCGAGGTCTTTTTCCCAGTGAATACTGAAGCAAAGTGTTCATTAAGCACTTCCGCTACCTCCTCTGACTCCACGCACACACTTCCACTTTTGCACCTGATTGGTCCTATTCTCACATGGCTCATCCTCTTGCTCTTCACATACTTGTAGAATGCCTTGGGGTTTTCCTTAATCCTGCTCACCAACGCCTTCTCATGGCCTCTCCTGGCTCTCCTAAACCCATTCTTAAGCTCCTTTCTAGCAACCTTGTAGTTTTCTAGAGCTCTAACAGTAGCTAGCTTCTTGAATCTTTCGTAGACTTGTATTTTCTTCTTAACTAGAATTTCTACATACTGTACCTTGTACACCATGGTTCTTTAATTCTACCATCCTTTCTCTGCCTCAATGGAACTCCATGCAAATGTTCCCTGAACATTTGCCACATTTCTGCTGTGCATTTCCCTGAGAACATCTGCTCCCAAGCTCCTGCCTAATGGCACCATATTCCCCACTACCCCAATTAAATGTTTTCCCAAATTGTCTGCTCCTATCCCTCTCCAGCGCTATGGTGAAGGAGATAGAGTTGTGGTCACTACCTCCAAAATACTTTCCCACTGAGAGATCTGATACCTGACCAGGTTCATTTCCCAATACCAGATCAAGTACAGCCTCTCCTCTAGTTGACTTATCTACATATTGTGTCAGGAAACCTTCTTGAACACACCTAACAAACTTCACCCCATCTAAACCCCTTTTGCTAAGAAGATGCAAATCAATATTAGGAAAGTTAAAATCTCCCATCACAACAACCCTATTATTATTGCAATGCACAAGTTGACATAAAGTGTATGATCGACATATAATTGAATAAACAACCATATACAGCTACTGGCACTGTCACAGATAAGGTGTACCAGGTGGTAGCAGGGTGTTCAGAAGTCTCACAGCCTGGAGGAAGAAGCTGTTACCCAGCCTAGTAATCTTGTTCTTATACCGTGGTACCTTCTGCCCGATGGTAGGAGGTCAAAGAAATTGTGGTACGGATTGGAGGAGTCCTTAACAATGCTGAGATCTCTGTGAATGCTGTGCCTCTGATATATACCCTGGATTGATCTAGGGGTGCATATACATTTCAAAGCATGGTTCCTATTGTGATAGAGGCTGTATTGATGAACACTGGTGATTATATCTCAGACAACTGATCAGTAGTCATGCCTGCTGGCATATAAAATGGTAATTACCTGACAACTTGAAGGTGGCATCCATCATTGTGGGTCCTGGGTATCTAGGACATGCCCTATTCTCATTAGTACCATCAGGAAGGAGATGCAGGAGTCTGAAGACCCACACTCAATGTTTCAGAAACAGCTCTTTTCCCTCCGCCATCAGATTTCTGAAAGTCCACATGCCCATGAACACTTCTTCACTATTCCTCTCCTGCACTATGTATTTGTCTGTTTCTTTAATGCTTTTATAGTATTTTTCCCGTGCACTGAACTGCTGGTGCAAAACAACAGATTTTACAATATATGTCAGAAATCATTCCGATTGTGATTTTTTTTATTAGGTTGGTACATGTATATAAACCTCAGACTTCAACTACTGCACAGAGTCTTGTCATCTTCAGAAGTTTTCAGATGACTCTGCCACAGTTGGATGCATCAGCAAGGGAGATGAGGCTGAGTACAGGGCTGCGGTAGGAAAGTTTGTCACATGGTGTGAGCAGAATTACCTGCAGCTTAATGTGAAACAGATTAAGGAGCTGGTGGTAGACCTGAGGAGAGCTAAGGTACCGGTGACCCCTGTTTCCATCCAGGGAGTCAGTGTGGACATGGTGGAGGATTACAAATACCTGGGGATACGAATTGACAATAAACTGGACTGGTCAAAGAACACTGAGACTGTCTACAAGAAGGGTCAGAGCCTTCTCTATTTCCTGAGGAGACTGAGGTCCTTTAACATCTGCCGGACGATGCTGAGGATGTTCTACGAGTCTGTGGTGGCCAGTGCTATCACGTTTGCTGTTGTGTGCTGGGGCAGCAGGCTGAGGGTGGCAGACACCAACAGAATCAACAAACTCATCCGTAAGGCCAGTGATGTTGTGGGGATGGAACTGGACTCTCTCATGGTGGTGTCTGAAAAGAGGATGCTGTCTAAGTTGCATGCCATCTTGGTCAATGTCTCCCATCCACTACATAATGTACTGGTTGGGCACAGGAGTACATTCAGCCAGAGACTCATTCCACCGAGATGCAGCACTGAGCGTCATAGGAGGTCAATCCTGCCTGTGGCCATCAAACTTTACAACTCCTCCCTTGGAGGGTCAGATATCCTGAGCCAATAGGCTGGTCCTGGACTTATTTCATAATTTACTGGCATAATTTACATATTACTATTTAACTAGTTATGGTTCTATTACTATTTATTATTTATGAAGCAACTGTAATGAAAACCAATTTCCCCCGGGATTAATAATGTATGACTATGACTATGACTATGACTATGACTATGATCATGGAAACTGTACAGATCGAAAAGGAGGAGGTCCTTGCTGCCTTGAGGAGAATTAAAGTGGATAAATCCCTGGGACCTGACAGGGTGTTCCCTTGGACCTTGAAGGAGAATAGTGCTGAAATTGCAGGGGCCCTGGCAGAAATATTTAAAACGTTGCTGTCTACAGGTGAGGTGCCAGAGGATTGGAGAGTGGATCATATTGTTCCTTTGTTTAAAAAAGGATCAAAAATTAATCCAGGAAATTATAGGCCAGTAAGTTTAACGTCGGTAGTAGGTAAGTTATTGGAGGAAGTACTAAGAGACAGAATCTACAAGCATTTGGATAGACAGGGACTTATTAGGGAGAGTCAACATGGCTTTGTGCGTGGTAGGTCATGTTTGACCAATCTATTTGATTTTTTCGAGGAGGTTACCAGGAAAGTGGATGAAGGGAAGGCAGCGGATATTGTCTACATGGACTTCAGTAAGGCCTTTGACAAGATTCCGCATGGGAGGTTAGTTAGGAAAATTCAGTCGCTAGGTATACATGGAGAGGTGGTCAATTGGATTAGACATTGGCTCAATGGAAGAAGCCAGAGAGTGGTGGTAGAGAATTGCTTCTCCGAGTGGAGGCCTGTGACTAGTGGTGTGCCACAGGGATCAGTGCTGGTCCATTGTTATTTGTCATCTATATCAATGATCTGGATGATAATGTGGTAAATTGAATCAGCAAGTTTGCTGATGATACAAAGATTGGAGGTGTAGTAGACAGTGACGAAGGTTTTCAGAGCCTGCAGAGGGACTTGGACCAGCTGGAAAAATGGGCTGAAAAATGGCAGATGGAGTTTAATACTGACAAGTGTGAGGTATTGCACATTGGAAGGACAAACCAACTTAGAACATACAGGGTTAATGGTAAGGCACTGAGGAGTGCAGTAGAACAGAGGGATCTGGGAATACAGATACAAAATTTCCTAAAAGTGGTGTCACAGGTAGATAGGGTCATAAAGAGAGCTTTTGGTACATTGGCCTTTATTAATCAAAGTATTGAGTATAAGAGCTGGAATGTTATGATGAGGTTGTATAAGGCATTGGTGAGGCCGAATCTGGAGTATTGTGTTCAGTTTTGGTCACCAAATTACAGGAAGGATATAAATAAGGTTGAAAGAGTGCAGAGTGGTTTACATGGATGTTGCCGGGACTTGGGAAACTCAGTTACAGAGAAAGGTTGAATAGGTTAGGACTTTATTCCCTGGAGCGTAGAAGAATGAGGGGAGATTTGATAGAAGTATATAAAATTATTATGGGAATAGATAGAGTGAATGCAAGCAGGCTTTTTCCACTGAGGCAAGGGGAGAAAAAAACCAGAGGACATGGGTTAAGGGTGAGGGGGGAAAGTTTAAAGGGAACATTGGGGGGGGGCTTCTTCACACAGAGAGTGGTGGGAGTATGGAATGAGCTGCCAGACGAGGTGGTAAATGCGGGTTCTTTTTTAACATTTAAGAATAAATTGGACAGATACATGGATGGGAGGTGTATGGAGGGATATGGTCCGTGTGCAGGTCAGTGGGACTAGGCAGAAAATGGTTCGGCACAGCCAAGAAGGGCCAAAAGGCCTGTTTCTGTGCTGTAGTTTCTATGGTTTCTATGATAAAATTTGTCTGCTCAGATTAACCTACTTACCAAGATTGAGGTTTACTTTAAAGCAAAGAAGACTTCTGTCAAGAGAAAGGATCGGGATGGATGCCACTGCAATGGGGCAGATGAGGTCACCTCATCACCACACTTAGCCTGGGCCAAGACCGTGGTCTATAATTGGAACATCCATGGGGCTGTGAGCTCACATAAATAAAAGGGAGATCACAAAAACTCCCACTCTCACTCTCATGGTTCATGTTTTTTTTCATTATTTCCTCGAGAAATTATTTCATTATTCCCTGTGATGTGTTGCTAAAAATATCTCCTCACCAGCTCATCCATGGTGGTAGTTCATTTGATAGATGGAAAGGGTGGATTAATAGCATTCCCAGGAGGGCAGGAGGAAAAGCAGGTAGCTGCCAGGCCTGATCTTTGTTTCAATAATGTGAGTGAATTCCTGGTATGTATCATAGCACTAGAGATCAGCACCTCCAGGAAGGATTTGAGTGACTTGTCTAAACCATTGCCTGGAACCCTGGTCATAACAGATCCGAATCTTGTACTATTTCTGGCAGCCAATTTTATAGCAAAGTCCCAAAATAAAACTTTGGTTCCTTCTTCAGATATGTCAAAACCTTATGTCTACGGTAGATTGTTGCCCAGATTAGGGCCAATGTCTGATCAGGCGATCTTTCAGAGGTCTTGAGATTGAGGGCACTTACAGCCAAACTTCGAGCATAGTTGTTGATATTTTACAACACCAAAGTGAATTTCTCACCCCTAAGTTTCTAATTCATGAGAGATGCTTACATTTTGTATTGAAGAATTGAAGGGGTTTATAATGCACATCTAAAATATTAAAAAGCATGAATTGCGTGGGCTGTTTGACTTGTGTTGTTAGGACTAGAAGGCAGACCTGAAGTGAGATATGAATAATAAAAATATGAAACCAACCCTGTTCAATGCAACTGGGATTAATTCAGTGATGGAAACAATGAGACTGGATCATACAGGAATGAATGGTAGGCAGAGATGGAATAACTAGAAAGGAAAGACAAAACATTGCCTATGGAGGTGACAGGCAAATATTAAATACTCTAGGTAAGAAACTAATGAATATTCTGCTTTTTCTTTTGCAGATCTCACTGTTAGAGTAAAGAGAAGTTCCTCAGCCTGAGGTGGAAGATGTTTTCAGGAGCTGCAAGACCATTGGGCAAAACTTTCTTATATTTTATAATTATCCTTTTTGAAGTAGTTGTAAAGATACAGCAAGGTAAACACCCCATTTTAATGGAGTTTTTTCCTTCTCCTGACTTTCTCTTCCTTGATACCATGAGGTAGTATAGACATTTTTCCAAATATTTGGCAGAAGCCTCCCAAGTGGAGTTCACTTTCTGTTACAGGGTTCAAAGTTCAAAGTAAATTTATTATCAGAGTATGTATGTGTCACAGTATACTACCTTAAGATTTATTTTTTTGTAGGTATTTACAGCAGAACAAAGAAATACAATAGAATCAATGCAAAGCTATACACAGAGATTGGCCAACAGCCAATGAGGAAACAAAGACCAACTGCACAAATAAAGATAAATAAATAAATCAATCAATCTGAGCACATGAGTTATGGAGTTCTTGAAAGTTAATCCATAGGGTGTGGAAACAGTTCAGGGTTGAGGTGAGTGAAGTCTTCTATGTTGGCTCAGGAGCCTGATCGGTGAAGGGTGATAACTGCTCCTGAACTTGGTAGTATGGGACCTAAGGCTCCCATATCTGCTTCCAGATGGTAGCTGTGATAAGAGAACATGCTTATTGCCTCCCCTGGATAGAGTCCGGACTCATTGTTGTGAGCTCTCGAACTAGCACATGGCCATAGGAGCCCAGCAACAGGTGTGGACCACTCTGGTACTCAAACCTTTTCAGCAATTTAATGAAAAATTTACGTTTTCCTGCTTCTGCCTTTTCATTGATTATAACATTGATTAATAAATACATATCACTCCTAGAATTAAAATAAAGTTTTATATTATTTGCTGTAGTGTAAGAGTATTCCATATTTCAGTGTGTATTTTCCAGTGGCACTCCGGAAAGATAAGGTGTGGTCTGTGACCTGTGGAACCACATACTCCCAGAAGTGGGCTTTGCTGCCTTCCGTCTCCCATATTATGAAGAGTAGAGCCCCTTCAACCGATGATATCCATGTTGAACACAAAACAGAACTAAACTAAATCCTTACTGAACAAATCTGATTCATATCCCTCCATATTCATGTGTAGATTTATATTTTTATATTTAGAAATACAACATGGAACAGAACCTTCTGGCTCACCAAACTGTGCTGCCCAGCAGCCCACCAATTTAACCCCATCCTAATCTCAGGACAATTTACAATGACCAATTAATCTACTAACCAGCATGTCTTTGGACTATGGGAGGAGATTTCAGCACCCAGAGGAAACTCCAGTGCACACAGGAAGGACGTGCAAACTTTCTTACAGGGGATGCTAGAATTGAACTACTATCTCCAACACCTCGAGATGTAATAGCGTCGCGCTGACTGCTAAGCTATCGTGGCACCCAGCAAAGCGGTATTGCCTAATAAACCATACCCTTACTGTCCAACAGCTTCTTAATACCACTGTCATATTTGCTTCCATCACTCCCCATGACAGCCCATCCAGGCATCTACCACATTTTGTGCAAAAAGAAACCTTATACCCCATGCTTCCTTTAAACTTTCCCCCTCTCGCCTTAAATTCATGTCCTCAAGTACTTGATATTTCTGACCTTGCAAAAGGATACTGGCTGTCTACTTCATCAGAAACAATAGTTTAATGTAGAAGCAGCAATTTGATCTATTTTTGTCAAGATAATTTCAAGCAAACTCATCTCCAAACTCCTAGACTTGAGTTCTTCACATCCCTTTGCAACTGGTTCCTTGGCCAAGAGGACAGAGTCAGTAAGAACAGGCAGTAACACCTCCATTGCAATTATCCTCAACACTGGCATCCTCAGCCCACCAGCCTGTCCCCTATCACTCTCAAATGATTCTGCTCTAACAAAGTCTGCAAGAAACTGCAAAGAGTTTGGGTACACATTGGGTACACATCTCAGCACATCACGGAAACAAGGTTCTCTTCCATAGATTCTTCTTGCTGTCTCAGAAAATCAGTAATAATAATCAAAGACCCCCACCTTCCCCCGACATTCTTTTTTCTTCTCCCTCTCACTGGGCAGAAGATACAAAAGCCTGAAAACACTGAGCACCAGCTCTATTAAGTTACTAATAAAGTAGAGAATGGTCCCCTAATGAGATGCACTCTGGATCTCGTAATCTACCACGTAACTTTGCACCTTATTCTATACCTGCAATGCACTTTCTAAGTAATTGTAGCACTTTATTATGCATTCTGTTACTGATTACCAACTCTGTTGACTGCTGTAATGAAATTATCTGTATGGATAGCATGCAAAACAAAGTTTTCACAGTACCTGTGACAATAATATAACCCAATTTAACAATTTACCAATTAATTTTGTAAACTTCACAGAATAACTCTAACAGAATATAAGAGTTTAACAAGTGCCATGAGGTAGACTGATCTACAAGGTTCAGTCCGATGGAATCTGGCGGGTGGATTCAAACTTAGATGAAATGCAAGAAGCAGAAGGTAATAATAACTTAAAAATAATGTTATTATTTACAGTACAAACACTTGTCATACATTAAGATACAGGCTCAAAGTGATTTACATAGATTGTAAAGATAGATCAATACAGTCATAAAAAGAGAGACAAAATTAAAAATCATAAGTAAAAACAAATATTACATTGGATAAAGTATAATTGAATATACCAAATTCTATAAATATAATCAACATCAGCAGATATTAAGTAATCAGATAAGTAGGCCAAATTAAAAAAGTAGGTTTTTAGAAGTGTTTTCAAATGTTCCACAGTACAGTACCAGCCTGGCACATCTCAGTTGGTAGAGTCTTCCAGACTTTTGGTGCATAAGAGCTAAAGGCCACATTGTTATGCTTTGTAACACCAAAAAAAAACTAGTTTTAAAGAAAAATACAAAGAGACCAGAAAAGGAGTGGTTTAAACTAATATGGCAGGGGAATGGGAACCAGTATGATGGAGCTGAGGATGAGCCAGCAGGTTTACAAGTAGATGATGGATATTAACATGAATGTAAGAATGGACATGCCAATGACTGGGTACAAATGCAGACAGAGCAAAGCATTAGATTGTACCACAGAGGCAAATTTCAAAAGGGCAAAGAACACAGGACTGAAGGTGCTGCATTTAAGTGCGCATAGCATTCGGCATAAGGTGTACAAACTCGTGGCGCAATTAGAGATTGGTCCGTATGACATTGTGGGCATAACTTAGTCATGGCTGAAAGAAGGCCATAGCTGGGAGCTTAACATCAAAGGACATACTTTGTATCAAAAGGACAGACAGGAAGGCATAGGCAGTGGTGTGGTTCTGTTGGTAATAGATGGAATTACATCTTTAGAAAGAGGTGACATAGGGTAAGAGAATGTTGAATCTTTGTGGGTGGAGTTAAGAAACTGCAAGAGTAAAAAAATCATTATGGGAATCATCATCATCATCAGGTGCTGTGCCCAGTTTGAGCTTTGACTGCCATGGCCCACACACTCCTGTTTCGGGTCAAGTGGATCAATTCATTGGTACTCATTTCCAGTTCTCTGGCTGCTGTCTCCATCATCATTTGTCTTTGTCTTCCTCTTGCTTTCTTCCCTTCAATCTTTCCCATAATTACCGTGCATTCTAACTCCTCTTTCCTAATCACATGTCCAATGACGTTACGTTGTCTTTTCATGATCTCATACGTTATTTCTCTTTTTGTATTTGCTCTGCTCATGACATCCTCGTTAGATATTCGTTTCATCCATGATATTCTTTGAATCCTCCTCAAAAACCACATCACTGCTGCTACAATTCGTTTCCTCATGTTACTAGATATTGTCCAACATTCTGAGCCATATAACGAATCACATATAGGCCTCCAAATAGACAAGATGTAGGGTTGAGATTGCAAAAAGAGCTGCAAAAGGCAAGTAATAGGGTAATGACACAATTGTAATTGGGGACTTCAATATGCAAGGGGATCGGGAAAATCAAGTTGGTGTCGCATCACAACAGAGGGAATTTGTTGAATGTCTATGAGATTGCTTTTTAGAGCAGCTTGTACTTGAGCCTTCTCAGAGAAGGGTTACCTTAGATTGGGTTTTGAGTAATAACCCAGATCTTGTTAGAGAGCTTAATGTAAATGAATCCTTAGAAGGCTGTGATCACAATATGATTGAATTCATACTGAAATTTGAGAGGGAGAAGTATAAGTTGCATGTATCAGTATTGCAGTGGAATAAAGGGAATTACGGAGGCATAAGAGAGGAGCTTGCCCAGGTGGATTGGAGGAGGATACTGGTAAGGATGATGGCAGAGCAGAGATGGCTGAAGTTTCTGGGAATAGTTCATTAAGTGTAGGATAGATATGTCCCATAGAAGAAGTTCTCAAATGACAGAGGTAGGCAACCATGGCTGACAAGGGAAATTAAGTTCAGCATAAAAGCCAAGGAAAGATCATAAAAGGTAGCAAAAGTGAGTGGGAAGTTGGATGATTGAGAAGCCAACTAAAGGCAACTAAAAGAGGTATAAGAAGTGAAAAGATTAAATATGAGGGCAAGTTAGCCAATAATATAAAGTAGGATACAAAAAGATTTCTTTTTCAATTATATAAAGTGCAAGAGGAAGGTGAGAGTTGATATTGGGCCACAGGAGAATGATACTGGTGAGGTAGTAATGGGGGGACAAAGAAATGGCAGATAAACTTAATGTGTACTTTGCACCTGTCTTCACTGAGGAAGACACCAGCAGTGTGTCAGAGGTCCACGAGGGTCAGGGAACAGGAATGAGTGCCATTGCTATTACAAAGGAAAAAGTGAATTCAAACTCAAAGGTCTTAAGGTGGGTAAGTTACCGGGATCAGATAAACCACATCCCAGAGTCCTGAGAGAGGTTACTGAAGAAATAACAGAGGACTGGAAGATTGCAAATGTTATTCCATTCTTTAAGAAGGGAGAAAAGCAAAAGAAAGGAAATTATAGGCAGTTAGCCTAACCTCAGTGATTGGGAAATTGTTGAAGTCTATTATTAAGGATGAGGTTTTGGGGAACTTGGAGACTATTGATAAAATAAGTCAAAGTCAGCATGGAAGAAATTGGAAAAATGGGCAGAAAAGTGGCAGATGGAATACAGTGCTTGGAAATATATGATAATGCATTTTGGTAAAAGGAAAAATAGTGCGGACTATTATCTAAATGGAGAGGGGGTTCAAAAAGTAGAGGTCCAAATATACTTAGGAGTCCTTGTGCAAGGCTCCCAGAAGGTTAATTTTGCAGGTTGAGTCTGTGGTAAAGAAGACAAAAGACAAATAAATGGTATTTATTTCAAGAAGAATAGAATATAAATGCAAGGAGATAATGCTGAGGCTTTATAAGACACTAGTCAGGTCGCACTGGGAGTATTGTCAACAATTTTGGGCTTCATATCTCAGAAAGGATGTGTTGTCATTGGACAGAGTCCAGAGGAGGTTCATAAGGATGATTCCATGAATGAAGGGGTTAACATATGAGGAGTACTTGGCCGGTTTTGGACCTGTACTCACTGGAAGTTAGAAGAATGCGTGGGGATCTCATTGAAACCTACCGAATGCTGAAAGGACCTAATAGGGTGGATGTGGAGAGGATGTTTCCCTTGGTGGGGGTATTCAGAGGTAGAGCACTCAGCCTCAAAATTGAGGGGCGACTTTTTGAACAGAGGTAAGGAGGAATTTTTTTAGCCAGAGAGTCATGAATCTGTGGGATACCCTGCCACAGACTGCTGTGGTGTCCAAGTTCATGAGTATATTTAAGGCGTAAGTTAATCATTTCTTGATTGGTCAGGGCAATCAAGGATTTGGCGAGAAGGCAAGTGTATGGGTTTGAGTGAGATCTGTGATCAGCCATGATGAAATAGCGGAGCAGACTCAATGGGCTGAATGGCCTAATTCTGTTCCAATGTCTTATGGTCTTATGGTCTAAGCTATATTGCTTGTCTATTGTTAGTTTTCACAATTAAATCTACTCAGTCTTGCATCACTCTAATCATAGAAACATAGAAAACCTACAGTACAATACAGGCCCTTCGGCCCAAAAAGCTGTGCCGAACATATCCTTACCTTAGGAATTACCTAGGCTTACCCATAGCCCTCTATTTTTCTAAGCTCCATGTACCTATCCAGGAGTCTCTTAAAAGACCCTATCATTTCCGCCTCCACCACCAACAGCCCATTCCACGCACTCACCACTCTCTGTGTAAAAAACTTACCCCAGACATCTCCTCTGTACCTCCTTCCAAGCACCTTAAAACATGCCCTCTCGTGCTAGCCACTTCAGCCCTGGGAAAAAGCCTCTGGCTATCCACACGATCAATGCCTCTCATTATCTTGTATACCTCTATCAGGTCACCTCTCATCCTCCATCACTCCAAGGAGAAAAGGCCGAGTTCACTCAACCTATTCTCATAAGGCATGCTCCCCAATCCAGGCAACATCTTTGTAAATCTCCTCTGCACCATTTCTATGGTTTCCACATCCTTCCTGTAGTGAGGCGACCAGAATTGAGCACAGTACTCCAACTGGGGTCTGACCAGGGTCCTATATAGCTGCAACATTATCTCTCGGCTCTTAAACTCAATCCCATGATTGATGAAGGCCAATGCACCGTATGCCTTCTTAACCACAGAGTCAACCTACGTAGCAGTTTTGAGTGTCCAATGGACTCAGACCCCAAGATCCCTCTGATCCTCCACACTGCCAAGAGTCTTAACATTTAAGCTATAATCTGCCATTATATTTGACCTGCTAAAATGAACCACCTCACATTTATCTGGGTTGAACTCTATCTGCCACTTCTCATTCCAGTTTGCATCCTATCAATGTCCCGCTGTAACCTCTTACAGTCCTTCACACTATCCACAAAACCTCCACCTTTGTATCGTCAGCAAATTTACTAACCCATCCCTCCACTTCCTCATCCAGGTCATTTATAAAAATCACGAAGAGTATGGGTCCCAGAACAGATCCAAGGCACACCACTTGTCACCGACCTCCATGCAGAATATGACCTGTCTACAGCCACTCTTTGCCTTCTGTGGGCAAGCCAGTTCTGGATCCACAAAGCAATGCCCTCTTGGAGCCCATGCCTCCTTACTTTCTCAATAAGCCTTGCATGGGGTATCTTATCAAATGCCTTACTGAAATTCATATACACTACATCTATGGCTCTGCCTTCATCAACGTGCTTAGTCACATCCTCAAAAAATTCAAACAGACTCGTAAGGCTCGACCTGCCTTTGACAAAGCCAACTCATTGTCCAATTTTTCATCAGCAGCATGCAGATTAGTGCTCTTTTTGAAACTGCAACTTGGCTTTTTATCTTTTTTTCTCTTCCCTGTGTGGTTCGTTAATTTTTGTCTGCCCAACATGCTCTTTGTATGTGTCCTATTTTGTTACATCTTCTGCAAGTTTCGCCTTTAAATCTGCCTTGATGTGGTGTATGTAAGCCCCAGCCACAACGATAATGCAGTTTGTTCGACCAGGCCAGATTCTGTTTAGATGCTGCAATTTTGTTTACGCACATTTTTGTTCCTGACTGCCACTCAATTGTAGCTGCTGCTTCCATTGATACAGCAATTTCCACTGCTCCATTAAATGTAAATTGTGCTTCAGTTAGGAGCTGTTTTTGAATGCTTTCTTGTAAAATTCCACTAACTAAATGATCTCTCAGTGCATCATTAAGTCTACTAACAAACTGACAATGCTCAATCTCTTCAATTCAGCCACACATGCTGAAATGGACTTCCTTTCCTTTTAATTCTGCTTATGAAACCTAAAGCATTTTGCAATCAACAATGGTTTCAGTTCTAAATGTTCATTCACAATATCAGCAAAGCCCATTTCATCTGGTTTGGTTGGAACAGTTAAACTTTGAAGCAAACTGTATGCCTTCAATTACAATGCACTCAACAGAACTGATACTTACTTCTCATTAATGCTCTTTTTTCATGATCATTATCACCCGGTATTCATTGTTTATGAACCCATGAATTCTTTCATTTTCTGCCTTTTTTCTTACTCGATCATCTCCCCTTTTGTGAAGAAAATGTGTTGCACTGCTTTCTTTTAATCAAATGTTTCTTGCTGCATTTTTATTTTAACTCGAACTTCTCACTGCTATCAATAGGAAGGTAGTCATCTTGCATACGTTTAAAACTTTCTGGCTGCCACCGCAATGTTTTGTAACTCTAACACATAAAACTAATTTAAGATAAAAATCCGAAGAATCCAGAATGTGATTAGAACTTCGATTTTCACTTTAAGTGAAGTGTGCTCATGTCACGTGCTGGCGTATGTCATGAATTACATGACGTATGTAATTCATGCAGATTTACATATAACCTATGCTGAAGTAGTCAAACAAATAAAGCATGCTTACTCAAACAATATATTTACAACATTACTCAAATATTACTGAAACATTAAATACACAACATGCATCAGCAGTCTCTAAGCTGTGCTTAGAGTCACCAGTCTGTGCTTGTCTCTAAGCGCACTAAGCTCATCAGTATTCACAGATCTAAAATGTATGGAGGAGCTAGACTATTCAGAGCCTTGTATTCAAATTAAGAGTATTTTAAATTTGCTCCCAAAAGGGCACAGGCAGCAAGTGTAATGATGCCAAAACCAGTGAATGTGCCGGAATTTTCTTCTTTTGGTTAAGACTCTCGCTGCTGCATCTTGAACGCTTTAAAGCTTTCTGAGGCGGTCCTGAAAAGAGTGCAGTACAGTAGTCTAATCAGCTAAAAACAAAAGCATGTATTAATTTTTCTGCATCTTGAGATGCTATAAGAAATCAAACTCTTGCAATGTTCCTCAAATGAAAGAAGGCAATCTTAATAAGATGGTTAATATGTGATGTGAAATTCAACTCAGATTTAATAATAATGTCTAAATTCTTTGCTTCTAGCTTGATTGGTAGGTCAGGTGATCAAGTTCATTTCTAAGATTTACTCTTCTTTATTGCTACCAATAGCCATAATGTGTGTGTTTTCCTTATTTAGCTTAAGGTAATTCGATCCCATCCATTTTGTAATGCTCATAAAACATTGGACCAGAGGGATTAGAGCCTCAGGATCATCTGGCATAATTACAATTCTGTGGCATCTGCATTGTTGTGGTATTTCACCTTGTGTTTTGAAATTATCTGACCTAATGTGAGTATGTCGAATGAGAACAACGACGGGCCAGGAATTGATCCCTGTGGCACACCAAACGCACTATTGTGGATTTTAGACACACAATCACCAGAGCTAACAAAGAATTTTCTCCCTGTTACATAAGATTGAAAACAGCTTAGGCAGTACCACAAAGACCTACTCATTGACTGAGGTGGTTTATGAGAATGCTGTGATCTACAATATCAAATGCTGCGCTCAAATCTAAGAAAACAAAACACTATGTTACCGGTGCCTGCATTAAGCCATTAAGTCGTTAACTACTTTAAGCAATGTAGTTTCTGTACTATGATTTGATCTAAAATCTGAATGATACCTGCCAAGAATAGAATTTCTATTCAAGTAATCACTTAATTATTGAAAAACGATTTCTAAAATTTTACTGAGAAGATGGCAGGTTGGTGAAGGTCTAAAGTTATCCAAAACTAAACAGTCTAGATTATTTTTCTTAAATAGGGGTTTAACTACTGCAGACTTTAAGAAATCCAGAAAAATGCTAGAAACTGGTGAACAATTAACTATGTTGAGGACGCTGTCAATTAACATGACAAAAGGTCTTTAAAAAAACCACGTGGAAATAAGATGAAGAACACAAATGGAAGGTGGCGCTTATAGATTATTTCTTGGAATGGAGGCCGGTAACAAGTGGTGTGCCAGAGGTGTTGGTCTTGAAATCCTTAACTCATTGTTTACATGATCTTGATGTGAATGCACAGGCCTGATCAGTGACACAAAATTAGAATGCATTGTTGATAATGAAGAAGGTTATCGTAGATACCGGGGGATCTTTATCAGTTATAAAAGTGGGCAAATGGATTTCATGCAGGTAAATGTGAGGTGATGCAATTTGGAAAGTCAGACCAGCGTAGGACTGGTATGATGAATGGAGCTAGGAGTATAAATGCATGGTTCACTGAGGGTTGCATTACAGGTAGACAGGGTGGTGCAAAAGGTGTTTCGCAGACTGGCCTTCATCAGTCAAAGGAGTTCAAAGTTTCAATTTAATGTCAGAGAGAAGTATACAATAAACACCCTGAAATGCTTTTACTTTGCAAACATCCACAAAACCAGAGAAGTGCCCCAAAGAACGAACGACAGATAAACGTGAGAACCCCAAAGATCCCCCCCAACTCCGCTCCCTCTTGCGTGTAAGTTGCACCGAGCAACAACCCCCCCTCCCCCAACTGGCAAAATAAAAGCAAGCATCAGCACCGTCACCGAGCACTCAGCGTGAGCAAAGTAATAACAAAGACACAGACTTCGCAGTTCACCCAGCATTCGACATACCACAGATTCTCTCTCTCCCTAATAAGGGAGGAAAAGGTGTCTCCATTTTCCCAGTGAGCAAGGAGACACAACAAACAACTCACTGGTTTATGATGTTAAAAATCCAGTATGTCATTTTTTTCGAGCTCTGTGCCTGAGGATCACAAAGATCCCGGGTCTTCGGGCCCACAGCAGATATCCCGACTCCCCCGACGATACACGGGTCTCCTGCCGTGACACTGACCCTTGATCCGCCTGTCTCCAGAGCCCCGAGTTCTTGGACTTCCAAATTCAAACAGGACCCTTGGCGTGCCGAACAAAGGCCAGTCCTGAAACCCCTAGAATGGGTCTCATTCCCGCAAAAAACCAAAGTCAGCATGTAACTCCTGATCAGGGTCTTCACAAGAACCCTAAATGGGAAAAATGAAGACATTAAAGCTGGAAATAGAGCTATTTCTGAAGTTGGGACATTATTTTGCAGTTGTATAAATCATAGTTCAGCTGCACTTGAACTACTGCATATAGGAAAAATGTGGTTTAACTGGAAAGTGTGCAGAGGAGATGTTACCCGGACTAGAGGGAGAAGTAGGCCAGAGTAGGTCTTTATTCCTTAGAGTATGGGAGAATGTGTGTCATGAGAGGTGTAGATAAGGTGGATGGTATCAGACTTTTCTCCAGGGTAGGAAAGCAGCACCATAGGTGAGAGGGGAAAGACTTAAAAGGGACCCAGGGGCAACTTTTTCACACAGGGGTTCAATATTTCCATTTAATATCAGAACGTATACAGTATGCAACCTGAAATACTTACTCATCACAGACATCCATGAAACAGAGAGAAAAAAATCAAGAGAATGAATGACAGAAAAACGTAAGAACCCCAAAGCTCCCCTCCCCCCACTTGCTCCAGCAAAAGGTTAGCATATGTAAAAAGTGGAAAAAGCTTTTTTTAAAATTTATTCATTCACAGAATGTGGGCATCACCAGCTGAGCCAGCATGTATTGCCCATTCCTAGTTGCCCTTGAGAAGGTGGTGCCTTCTTGAACCGCTGCAGTCCCTGAGGTGTAGGTACACCCACAGTGCTACTAGGGAGGGAATTCCATGATCTTGACCCAGCGACAATGAAGGGACAGTGACATGTTTCCAAGTCAGGATGGTGAGTGCCTTGGTGAGGGATTTTCAAGCGGAGGTGTTCCCAGGTATCTGCTGTTCTCATTCTTAGATGATAGTAGTCGTGGGTCTGGAAGGTCCTGCCATATGAACTTTGGTGTGTTGTTGCAGTGCATCTTGTAGATAGTACACACTGCTGCAAAGGTTCATTGATGGTGGGGATGTTGGATGCCTGTGGAAGGGGTACAAATCAAGTGGGTTGCCTTGTACTGGATGGCGGACAGGCTTTGAGGAGTCAGGCGGTGAGTTACACTGCAGGATGCCTGCTCTGGTAACCATGGTGTCTATATGGCTAGACCAGTTCAGTTTCCTGTCAATGGTAACCCCCAGGATGTTGATAGTAAGGTATTCAGTGATGGTGATGCCACTGGATGTCAAGGGACAATGGTTAGATCCTCTCTTGTTCAAGATGATCATTGCCTGGCACTTGCCTGGCTCGAGTGTTACTTGCCACTTGTCAGCCCAAGCCTGGATATTGTCTGGGTCCTGCTGCATTTGGTTATGAATGTTTCACTATCTGAGGAGTCACAAATGGTGCAAAACATTGTGCAGTCATCTGTGAACATCCCCACTTCTGATCTTTTGATGGAGGGAACATCATTGATGAAGCAGCTGAAGATGGTTGGTCCTAGGACACTTTCCTGAGAAATTCCTGCAGTAATGTCTTGAGAATGAGATGATTGACCTCCAGCCACCACAGCCATTTTGTTTGATTCAGGTATGACTCCAACCAGTGAAGAGTTTTCACCCTACTTTCCACTGATTCCATTTTAACTATGACACCTTGATGCTGCCTTGATGTTGAAGGCTATCACTCTCACCTCATCTCTGGTATTTAGCTCTATGTTTGGACCAAGCAGGTCATGAGGTCAGAAGCTGAGTAGCCTTGACAGAACCCAAACTGGGCATCCGTAAGCAGGTTATTGCCGAGTAGGTGCTGCATGATAGCACTGTTGATGACCCCTTCCCATTACTTTGTTGATGATTGAGAGTAGGCTGATAGAGCGGTAATTGGCTGGGTTGGACTTGTCCTGTTTCTTGTGTACAGGACATACCTGGGCAATTTTCCACATTGCCGGGTAAAGGCCGGTGTTGTAGCCGTACTGGAACAGCTTGGCTAGTGACGGGGCAAGTTCTGGAGCTCAAGTCTCCAGGACTATTGCCAGGATTTTGTCTGGACCCATTGCCTTCACAGTATCCAGTGCTTTCAGCCATTTCTTGATATCACGTGGAGTGAATTGGATTGGCTGCATTCTGACACCTGTGATGCTGGGGACTTCTGGAGGAGGCTGAGCTGGATCATCTACTCGGCACTAATCACTGAAGATTGTTGCAAATTCCTCAGCCTTATCTCTTGCGCAAGTTTGCTGGGCTCCTCCATCAATGAGGATGGGGGCATTTGTGGAGCCTTCTCCTCCAGTGAGTTGTTTGATTGTCCACCACCATTCATAGCTGGATGTGGCGGGACCACGGAGCTTAGATCTGATCCATTGGTTGTGGAACCACTTAGCTGTCTATTACTTGCTGCTTATGGTGTTTGGCATACAAGTAGCCTTGTATTGTGTCTTCACCAGGGTGACGCCTCATATTGAGGTATGTCTGGTGTGGTTTTTGGCATGCCCTCCTGCATTCTTCATTGAACCAGGGTTGATTCCCCAGCCTGGTGGTAATGTCAGATTGGGGGATATGCTGGGCCATGGGGTCACAGATTATAGTTGAGCACTATTTGGCTGCTGCTGATGCCCCACAGGGCCTCATAGGTGCCCAGCCTTGGGCTGCTAGATCTGTTTGAAGTCTATCCCATTTAGCACCAGCTGGCAGAGGAAGTGTTTAAAGCAGATCAAGAGTATATAATAGTCAACGAGACTTGGAAGAGCAAAGAGCAGAGAGATAGCAGGGAACTGCAGGAAACATTAAGTTGTGGTGGTAGGGGATTTTAATTTTCCATACATTGATTGGGACTCCCATACTGTTAGGGGTCTAGATGGTTTAGAGTTTGTAAAATATGTTCAGGAAAGTTTTCTAAATCAGTATATAGAGGGACCAACTAGAGGGGATGCAATATTGGATCTCCTGTTAGGAAACGAATTAGGGCAAGTGACAGAAGTCTGCGTAGGGGAGCACTTTGGTTCCAGTGATCATAACACCATTAGTTTCAATTTGATCATGGACAAGGATAGATCTGGTCCTAGGGTTGAGGTTCTGAACTGGAAGAAGGCCAAATTTGAAGAAATGAGAAAGGATCTAAAAAGCGTGGATTGGGACAGGTTGTTCTCTGGCAAAGATGTGATTGGTGGGTGGGAAGCCTTCAAAGGGGAAATTTTGAGAGTGCAGAGTTTGTATGTTCCTGTCAGGATTAAAGGCAAATTGAATAGGAATAAGGAACCTTGGTTCTCAAGGGATATTGCAACTCTGATAAAGAAGAAGAGGGAGTTGTATGAAACGTATAGGAAACAGGGGGTAAATCAGGTGCCTGAGGAGTATAAGAAGTGCAAGAAAATACTTAAGAAAGAAATCAGGAGGGCAAAAAGAAGACATGAGGTTGCCTTGGCAGTCAAAGTGAAGGATAATCCAAAGAGCTTTTACAAGTATATTAAGAGCAAAAGGATTGTAAGGGATAAAATTGGTCCTCTTGAAGATCAGAGTGGTCAGCTTTGTGCGGAACCAAAGGAAATGGGGGAGATCTTAAATAGGTTTTTTGCGTCTGTATTTACTAAGGAAGCTGGCATGAAATCTATGGAATTGAGGGAATCAAGTAGTGAGACCATGGAAACTGTACAGATTGAAAAGGAAGAGGTGCTTGCTGTCTTGAGGAAAATTAAAGTGGATAAATCCCCGGGAGCTGACAGAGTGTTCCCTCGGACCTTGAAGGAGACTAGTGTTGAAATTGCAGGGGCCCTGGCAGAAATATTTAAAATATCGCTGTCTACGGGTGAAGTGCCGGAGGATTGGAGAGTGGCTCATGTTGTTCCGTTGTTTAAAAAAGGATTGAAAAGTAATCCGTGAAATTATAGGCCGGTGAGTTTAACGTCAGTAGTAGGTAAGTTATTGCAGGGAGTACTAAGAGACAGAATCTACAAGCATTTGGATAGACAGGGACTTATTAGGGAGAGTCAACATGGCTTTGTGCGTGGTAGGTCATGTTTGACCAATCTGTTGGAGTTTTTCGAGGAGGTTACCAGGAAAGTGGATGAAGGGAAGGCAGTGGATATTGTCTACATGGACTTCAGTAAGGCCTTTGACAAGGTCCCGCATGGGAGGTTAGTTAGGAAAATTCAGTCGCTAGGTATACATGGAGAGGTGGTAAATTGGATTAGACATTGGCTCAATGGAAGAAGCCAGAGAGTGGTGGTAGAGAATTGCTTCTCTGAGGGGAGGCCTGTGACTAGTGGTGTGCCACAGGGATCAGTGCTGGGTCCATTGTTATTTGTCATCTATATCAATGATCTGGATGATAATGTGGTAAATTGGATCAGCAAGTTTGCTGATGATACAAAGATTGGAGGTGTAGTAGACAGTGAGGAAGGTTTTCAGAGCCTGCAGAGGGACTTGGACCAGCTGGAAAAATGGGCTGAAAAATGGCAGATGGAGTTTAATACTGACAAGTGTGAGGTAATGCACGTTGGAAAGACAAACCAACGTAGAACATACAGGGTAAATGGTAAGGCACTGAGGAGTGCAGTGGAACAGAGGGATCTGGGAATACAGATACAAAATTCCCTAAAAGTGGCGTCACGGGTAGATAGGGTCGTAAAGAGAGCTTTTGGTACATTGGCCTTTATTAATCAAAGTATTGAGTATAAGAGCTGGAATGTTATGATGAGGTTGTATAAGGCATTGGTGAGGCCGAATCTGGAGTATTGTGTTCAGTTTTGGACACCAAATTACAGGAAGGATATAAATAAGGTTGAAAGCGTGCAGAGAAGGTTTACAAGGATGTTGCTGGGACTTGAGAAACTCAGTTACAGAGAAAGGTTGAATAGGTTAGGACTTTATTCCCTGGAGCGTAGAAGAATGAGGGGAGATTTGATAGAGGTATATAAAATTATGATGGGTACAGATACAGTGAATACAAGCAGGCTTTTTCCACTGAAGCAAGGGGAGAAAAAAACCAGAGGACATGGGTTAAGGGTGAGGGGGGAAAAGTTTAAAGGGAACATTAGGTGGGGCTTCTTCACACAGAGAGTGGTGGGAGTATGGAATGAGCTGCCACAGGAGGTGGTAAATGCGGGTTCTTTTTTAACATTTAAGAATAAATTGGACAGATACATGGATGGGAGGTGTATGGAGGGATATGGTCCGTGTGCAGGTCAGTGGGACTAGGCAGAAAATGGTTCGGCGCAGCCAAGAAGGGCCAAAGGGCCCGTTTCTGTGCTGTAGTTTCTATGGTTCTATGGTTCTATGGTTCTATATGTATTTTTTAATTTATTTAGTGATGTAGCGTGTAGTAGGCCATTCTAGCCCTTTGAGCCATGCCGCACCAGCAATTCCACAACTCTAATTAGCCCTAACATAATCATGGGACAGTTTACAATGACCAACTAACATACTCGGCACGTCTTTGGACAGTGTGAGGAAACCTGGGGAAAACACATGCCTTCCACGGAGAGGACATACAGAGATCCTTTATAGAATGGTGCTGGAACTGAACTCCAAACTCCGGAATGCTTTGAGCTGTAATAAAATCATGCTAATCACTATGCTACCATGGCAACCTTATATTTAAGAAGTACAGGGATAGGTAATGGAGGACTGGGAGGCTGAATGCAGGAAATTTGGACTAACTGGACAGGCACTGTGGCCAGCAAGATTGGTTTTTCCAAAGGGTCTGTATCTATTCTGTATTGCTCTATAATTCACTCAATGGCCCATTCAGCAATTTTAATGATGGACTGCTCAGGACTGTTGTAAGTACTCCAAGGCTGTCCAACAAAAAACATAGTTTATAGCTTCAGACCAAGCCAATCATTCTATTAACCTCTGAGGTTATTTACTGTGTACACGCCATTTTATTGCTGCATGTCCAAAGGATTCAAAGTAAATTTATTATCGAACTATGTATGCAATATACAAATTTGAGATTCGTCTTCTCCACATTCTACAGCCATGAAACAAAGAAAAGGAAGATCAGAGAGATCTTGGGGTCTGAGTCCATAGGATGCTCAAAGCAGCTGCGCAGGTTGACGCTGCGGTTAAGAAGCCATACAGTGTATTGGCCTTCATTAATCGTGGAATTGAACTTAGGAGCCGAGAGGTAATGTTGCAGCTATATAGGACCCTGGTCAGACCCCACTTGGAGTACTGTGGTCAGTTCTGGTCACCTCACTACAGGAAGCATGTGGAAGCCATAGAAAGGCTGCAGAGGAGATTTACAAGGAGGTTGCCTGGATTGGGGAGGATGCCTTATGAAAACAGGTTGAGTGAACTCTGCCTTTTCACCTTGGAGTGACGGAGGGTGAGAGGTGACCTGATAGTGTCACCTGATAGTGTCACCTGGTGACCTGATGATGAGAGGTATTGATCGTGCGGATAGTCAGAGGCTTTTTCCCAGGCCTGAAATGGTTGCCACAAGAGGACACAGATTTAAGGTGCTGGGGAGTAGGTACAGAGGTGATGTCAGGGGTAAGTTTTTTTATTCAGAGAGTAGTGAGTGCGTGGAATGGGCTGCCGGCAACGGTGGTGGAGGTAGATACGATAGGGTCTCTTAAGAGACCTTTGGATAGGTACATGGAGCTTAGAAAAATAGAGGGCTATGGGGAAGTCTAGTAATTTCTAAGGTAGGGACATATTCAACTTTGTGGGCTGAAGGGCCTGTATTGTGCTGTAGGTTTTCTATGTTTTTCTAAAACCACGGAAGTCATTCAAAGGAAAAGGCAACAACCCTCCCCCACCCCATGCCAAAAAAAACAAATCTCACAAATGGCAACAAGAACGAATGAGTGAAATCACAGAAAATAAAATACAGAATCAAAAGAGTCCATGTTCAGTGTTCCAACTCAACATTTACATAACCTCTATACCCCTGTATCCACTGTTTCCAACACCTCACCTGTAAAAGTATGATACATTATCACTGCATCATTCTAACAGTATCACTGACTGCTTGAATCATGGCCTGGCATGGAAACACCAATGCCCAAGGACAGCAAAACCTACAAAATGTAATGGATACAGCCCAGTTCATCACGGGAGAAGTCCTTTCCACCAATGAGCACACCTACAAAGAGTTCTGCCCCGAGAAAGCAGCACTCATCATCAAGGACCCCTCCCATCCTCTCTTTTCACTGCTGACATCGGAAAAGAGGTACAAGACTCTTAGGTCCCACATCACCGGCTCCAAGAACAGTTATTACCCTTCAACCATCAGGCTCCCGAACCAGTTTGGATAACCTCACTCACCTCAACTCAAAACCGATCTCTGAACACAACCTATGGACTGACTTTCAATGCTTCTACAACTCAAATTCTCAGTATTTATTTATTTATTTGTTTGTTTATTGGATTGTAATTGCACAGTTTGCCTTTTTTGCACACTGGTTATTTATCTTTCTTTGTTTATGCTTTGGTTTTCATTGATTCTGTTGCATTCCTTTGTTCTACTGTGAATGCCTGCAAGAAAATAAATCTCAAGTTGACATAGGGTGGCATATACATACTTAGATAATGAATTTACTTTGAAATTTAAACACTTCCTACATTATACTAGTTATGGAGTAATCTACTGAAGTTGTTGCTTTATTAAAATTGGTCTTATTGCCATTCAAACCCAGTTTTCTCTACTGCTGTCCTTTTTATCCCCCGTATTTGCAATCACTTTCTCTCCTTCCACTTGTATTTACATTGGTGGTGAGTGCTTATGCTCAACATGGAAAAGAGTTATCAATGCTGATGAAAGGAAAATGTTTCCACGATTTGAATCCCAACTGAACACAGTTTAATAATCTCCAAATTCAGCCTCTTCTGAAACATTGCAAAATATTGAATTCCTCCTGCCAGAATTTCTCAAGGCTTCTCTGTGTGAGGTTTGCCAGTTAGCAGTGAGTTATGGAGAGGACTGTGAATTTGTCCCCTTGGCCTGAGAATTAAGTTAGACTATTAAGTTAATTTCCACCCTTTAATGATCTATATATTCCTCAAACAACTTCATTCATTTTTAGAACTGCTTGCCAAGCTCTTTCATTTCAATTCCAATAACCAATGACGTATGTAACAGCAGATTATTTGGTTAGTGAAATTGTATCTGAAAGGAAATGTATGATCCTGAACTGGTAAATTGGGCTGCTTGGTTATATTCCCACAGGGTGACCATACATTGGCCTATTGATTTGTGAGAATTCCCCCTTTCCTTATAATGTAAATTAAATTGGTAGTTGATAATTGATTTATAATTGTAGCATGTACCAAGGTACAGTTAAAAACGTTGTTTTGCAACCATCTATTTTACAACACAGTATCGCTAGCTAATACAAAGGAAAGATAGAAACAGAACACAGAATGAAGTGTCACAGTTACCAGAAAAGTGCAGCACAGAAAGACAATAAGGAGCAAGGGCACAATGAGGCAGATTGTGAGGTGAAGAGTCCATTTTATTGTGTAAGCGTTCCACTCAACCATCAACAACTAATTTCACAACATATGCCAGTGATATTGAACCAGATCCTGATTCTGATTCTGATTATAACAGTCCTTGACCCAGGTGGTATGAGACCTTCTGCTTGATGGGAGGTAGGAGATGAGAGAATTGTTCACAGTGAAAGGGTTTTTGATTATGTTGGCTACTTTACTGAGGCAGTGAGAAGTGTAGATAGATTGCCTGGTGTGGATAAGGGTTTTCAAGATGCAGCGTCCCCAATACCCTGCAGTTTCTTGCAGTCTTGGGCAGAGCAGTTGCCAGACCAAGCTGTGATATGTCCAGATAGGATGTTTTCTGTGGTGCATCTAAAATATCATGCTGTGGCTTTGTTTTGGCAACAGGAGGAAATTGAGGAAGTAAAATATTGTCATCTGGGGGCTTGGCTTACTTGCTGGTCAAAAGCCACTTCTGCTGTATCAGTCATTGATTGGCCTATTTAAAAATTGCAGACACTCTTTCCCATTGGTTAGCTTGCATGCCACAGCATCAGATTCAGGTTCCGGCTGACTTGGGGATATAAGAATAGCATGTGTGGGAGGCTCAGACTCTTTTCTTCCATGCCTAGGGCCTGCTTCAGGCTGAACATAAGAATATAAGAAATAGGAGCAGGAGTAGGCCATATGGACCATCAAGCCTACCCACCATTCAATAAGATCATGGCTGATCTGGCCATGGACTCATCTCCACCTACCTCCCTTTTACCCATAACCCTTAAACGCCCTACTACTATGCAAAAATCTATCCAACCTTGTCTTAAAAAAATTGACTGAGGTAGCCTCCACTGCTTCATTGGGCAGAGAATTCCACAGATTCACCACTCTCTGGGAAAAGCAGTTCCTCTTCATCTCTATCCTAAATTTACTCCCCTGAATCTTGAGGCTATGTCCCCTAGTTCTAGTCTCACCTACCAGTGGAACAACTTTCTTATCTATCCCATTCATAATTTTATATGTTTCTATAAAATCTCCTCTCATTCTCCTGAATTCCAGCGAGTACAGTCCCAGGTGACTCAATCTCTCCTCATAGCCTAACCCCCTCATCTCTGGAATCAACCTGGTGAACCTCCTCTGCACTGCCTTCAAAGCCAGTATATCCTTGCTCAGGTAAGGAAACCAGAAATGCGCACTGTACATCAGGTGCGGCCTCACCAGTACCCTGTACAGTTGCAGCATAACTTCCCTGCTCTTAAATTCAATCCCTCTAGCAATGGAGGCCGAAATTCCATTTGCCTTCTTGATAGTCTGCTGCACCTGCAAACTAACCTTTTGTGATTCATGCAGAAGCACTCCCAAGTCCCTCTGCACAGCAGCAGGCTGCAGTTTTTTTTTAACAATTTAAATAGTAATCTGCTATTTTACTTTTCCTTCCAAAGTGGATGACCTTGCATTTACCAACATTGTATTCCATCTGTCAAACCCTTGCCCATTCACTTAACCTATCTATATCTCTCTGCAACACACATCAAAGTTGCTGCCTGACCTGCTGCGTTCACCAGCAACTTTGATGTGTGTTGCTTGAATTTCCAGCATCTGCAGAATTCCTCATGTTTATATCTCTCTGCAGACTTTTCATGTCTTCTGCACTATTTGCTTTTCCACTCAATTTAGTATCATCAGCAAACTTAGATACACTCCACTCAGTCCCCTCTTCCAGATCATTAATTTTTATTGTGAACATTTGCGGAGCCAGCACTGACCCCTACGGCACACCGCTCACCATTGATTGCCACCCATTGCCAACATGGGATACCCATGTATCCCAACTTGTTGCTTTCTATTAGTTAACCATTCCTCTATCCATGCTAATACATCATCCCCAACTCTATGCATCCTTATCTTATGGATAAGTCTTTTATGTGGCACCTTATTGAATGCCTTCTGGAAATCCAAGTAAATAACGTCCATCTGTTCCCCACTATCCACTGCACTCGCTATATCTTCAAAGAACTCCAGTAATTTTGTCAAACAGGACCTGCCTTTGCTGAATTTATGTTGCGTCTAACTGATGGATCCATTTTTTCCAGATGCCTCGCTAGTTTTACCGTTTGTACCTTAATTGTAGCTTCAAGCATTTTCCCAACTACAGCTGTTAAACTAACTGGCCTATAGTTAGCTGCCTTTTGCCTACATCCTTTTCTGAACAGTGGCGTGACATTCACCATCTTCCAATCTGCTGAAACCTGCCCAGAGTCCGGAGAATTTTGGTAAATTATCACCAAAGCCTCTACTGTAAATTCTTCCACAGCTGAGGTCACGACCACTGCTGAAGAGATATTAGGAAAGAGCGTTGCAGACATTGACAGGCCTCCCAGTGTTTGTTTTGTTTAGTTCAGTATTTGTTTGTAGCATGCTTAGTTCTTCAGTTTTATAATCTGGGGAGATTTAATTGAGTACCTGGTCAATTATTAAAGGATAATCGAATGTCTAGTATTGCAGCTTAGAGTAGTTTAGAGGAACA
This sequence comes from Mobula birostris, assembly GCF_030028105.1. Classification (NCBI taxonomy): domain Eukaryota; kingdom Metazoa; phylum Chordata; class Chondrichthyes; order Myliobatiformes; family Myliobatidae; genus Mobula; species Mobula birostris. The sequence continues at coordinate 22,031,662 of NC_092376.1, read as the reverse complement.
CTCATTTAGCTAGACATCTGGTTTAAAGTTTCACTGTTAATTTTTAAATAGTTAATTTGCCCATTTTAAATCTGTGTCTTCACTTTTACTCATTGGAGCCTCAAACCTGCCTCCACATTACAAATATTCAAGCTGTACTGTATAATATGGGACTACTTCATGTTGTAGGGACACGTCGTTGCATGTGCTACTAGGCACGTATTGAGCATGCGCTGTTAGGTGCATATTGATCTGTATGTTTGTGTTCAGTTCGGTTTCAGTCAGCAAAGAACCCTGCTAGCTTAGCTCCCGTCTCCAGCATTTTTATTTATAGCTTTGTTGTGTAACCCAGCCACATGCACAACAAATTGGCGATGAGGTTAATGAACCTACATCGTATCGGAACGCTGTGTTTTAATTGATAACGGCACTTGGAGGAAGAGCGCAAGGAACGAGTCAAGGAGCGGGAGATGGTGGCAGAGTGAGGCCATGAATCTGAAAGGAAGTGGGAACACAGCCGGGGTCGGGAACGTTGGGAGACCAAGAGACACAGTCGGAGCCGCAGCACATTCAGGCGAGACCACAGCCGGTGCTGACCCCCGGGGGCTGAGGGTCTGCTGCTCCAGACAGGAGATAAAAAAGGAGCGACACGCACACATCTGGATGGAGTGTGCTTGTGGCACTAGCAAAAAGGTCACGTGAGTCAAAAAAAAGGGAGAACGGGGCTAAATTAATATAACAAAGATGGCGATGATTGGAACCATTACAGCATTTGATGGTAGCATTGAAGACTGGGCAACTTACATTGAAACAGTGGAGTTATATTGTGATGCTAACAATGTTAATGATGGAAAGAAAGCCAGTGTCTTACTTAGTATTATGGGAGCAAAAACATACGGCCTGCTACGGACCTTGTTAACCCCTGAAAAGCCAGCTGACAAAATGTTCAAGCAAATAGTAGACACTCTCCACAGCATTTAAACCCCAAACCGCTGGTCATTGCTGAAAGATTTAAATTGCACGATTAGAATCAGAGCAAAAGTGAAAGCATTTCTGAATATTGTGCTGAATTGTGCAAATTATCAGGACATTGTCAATTTGGAGCTGGTCTATCGGATGCATTGAGGGACAGGTTAGTGTGTGGCATGCACTGTGAAACCATCCAGAAGAAGCTCCTGGGTGAAAAAGACCTTACATTAGAGAAGTTGCTGATCATTGCAACATCAACGGAAACAGCCGCACCAGGTGCTTCAGAGATACAGCAAAAATCTCTGGAATATGCTACAAATAAAATGTCACTGAACAGAAATGAAGGAAAGAAATGTTACCGTTGTGGTAACATGTCACATGACCCTGACGACTGTTGGTTTAAAGACAAAGAATGCAGAAACTGTGGCAAACAGGGCCACACTGGCAGATTATGCAAAGCTAGTAAACAGCAGTAAAAGGACAAAATACAGAGAAACAAGAACCCCCAGAAAGGAAAATACAATAAGGTACACAAAATGAAAGAAGGCAGTTCTGATGAAAACGAATCCGACGAAAGTGAATTGTCTTGTGTGCAACTTCACAGCGTGAAAGAGACAGATGATCGAAGAGTAATAAGGATCACTCCACAAGTGGCAGGTGTGAGACTGAAAATGGAGTTGGACACAGGCTCAGCTTTAACAGTGATCTCTGTACACGACTACAAACGATTGTTTTCGCACATACCTCTGAAACGAACTAAACTTCTACTAAAAACTTAACACAGGACAGTAAGTGCGTTCCGAAGGCAAAATTCAAGTGACAGTGACCTATGGAGATAAAACACAGCAACTGAACCTCTATGTACTGAAAAATGGATGACCACTGTTGCTGGGACGTGAATGGCTCAGGAAAATCCAGTTGGGTTGGCACACCATCAAGGCACTAGATGTGTCAACAAAGGAGGGCAGCTCGGCGGGGAAGATGTCCGCAGCTCTCTTCTCACCTATGGTCGACTAGTACAACAACGAGGAGGAGCTAGACAGGGTCGACAGGGAGACAGGTATTGCCAATAAGCAGGATGATGAAGACTACCTGGAAGTAAAAGAGCAGATGTACCAGGAGAAATTGACATCTTTCAAAAGACAACTACAGCGGTTACAGGAAGGTACTTTACAGGAGTATTAGAAAAGGATGAAGAAACTAGGTCAACAATACAAGGAAAAAATACAAAATGCAGAGCTTTTTGTGCAACTGGAGATGGAACAAGTGGAAAGGGATTATATTAAAGAGAAGAAAGCAGCAGTGAAGGAATTTGAAGATAAAAAGATTGAGATGGAAGAAAAGAAAACGACGATTGAGAATGAACGGCTAAACAATGGAACTCACAGGAGATTCTATGGAGGTAAAGCCAATAATGACTAGGAGACTAAGGAGGAGACCTAATGACTCTGTTCCAATTACAGACAAAACACAAAAACCTGCACCTGCGCAGCTAAATTACTTGCCAGCAGATGAACAGATAATGGAAGATCTGCAAACTCTCAATAAGTTTAAATCTCTGAAAAGACCAGCATCTCCGTCTCCTCCTGAACAATTTCCTTGGGAAAGATCCACGAAAATTGGTCTTCCCTTAAAAGCTCTTGGACAAAATCAATTCCATTCAAATAGAACAGCTTTCGCACAAGGTAAATCTTGAACCAATCATTTCCTCCATTGAGAATCATACACTTCATCCTTTGCAGGGAAGTTTCTTTTAGACGTACATATTTTGAATCCTCAGCCAATGTGTCTTGTTTTGCACAAAGAAGTTGGGAAACAGCATCAAAACAGAGGCGAGTTCTGGCAACAAGCTGTAAGGTTTCTATTGTTGTATTTTCACACTTGTGCTGCATGTGCATCTGAAGGAATTCTCCCTCTTGAACCAGACAGATAGCACTTCAGGTAATCCTTAATATCAGCTGCGATGGGATCCTAAATTACCCCTATGAACTGTGCTCGTTTACCCCTGTTAACTGTGCTTTTGAAAAGAGAGAGAGAGAGAGAGAGTTATTTAACATCGATATCTTGTTTTGAAGAGAGAGAGAGACGAAGACTAACTGTTGGACTGTCACTTTAAGGCACTGGAAGTAACTTTTGGATTTCTGCTGAGTTGGAGACAGCACCGAGCAGCTCGTAAGTTGCTATGGTGACCGAGGGCGTTATTTGACGGACACTCGATGTTATGATTTTCGGCAGCGTGTTGATACTTCTCTAGGACAGTTCGGCTGTTTGTGATTTTCTTACACAGAGAGAGGAAGGAGGAGTTATTTGAATGACAGTTGATGCTCAGCACGGGAAGATAAAATAGGAGGTCAGATGATAGACCTCAGACACGTGTTTTGGACACTGAATGAGCATTGTTGTGCCCGCAGAAAAAGAGGGTTTTGGAGGATCGATCAGGCGGATCGATCAGTCGCTCTTGCAGTGAAAAGAGGAAAGGGGTTGACTGGTGGGGAGTTGTCCATGTGTCCACCCTCGCCTGGGGGATAGCTCCACCACAGGAAACCGGTCCCCTTTGTTAAAGTCACAGTCGGTGACTTTTAAAGGATTTCGAAGGACAACGAGGATTGATGGTGTCAGCTCACCTGAAGACTCAGATCTCTCCCCCTCTCATTCTCGCCATCACTACTCAACTCAGTACTACGAACTGAACTGAACTTTACTCATCATCGTAAGACTGTATCTTTTTACCCCTAGACTTAAAGAAGTTTGGTTTTCACATATATTTCCACACATTGATTTACTTATATATATAATCATTGCCAACTTGTTTGATTTATCTACATTTATATTACTGTATTGCGTAGTTACTAATAAATATTATTAGTTTATGGCAATACTGGACTCCAAAGTGTTTTCCATCTCTGCTGGTTCTTTATTCCCATCACAGGGTACGTGACACAGCAAAACTGTACTTTAAAAGCAGCTTAAGAACAATGGAAAGAACAACAGGATTTTGATCAACTGCTTCAACAAACGGTGAAAGATTACTGGTAAAGTACTGTCTTTCTGTGAGTCATTGGATTGCTCCAACTTTTGAATAACTAACAGAGACAGCAGATAACCAGCCACTTCTTTTGCTGGTGGCAAGTCATCTTTGAAGCAGACTATGGAAACCAAAGCTACGAAAAATGCATCACACCTCTTGCAAAATATGACTAATTTTGCTACAGCTTCACTTATTTCTTCTGTTACCGCTGGTACATAATCATCCCCTAGAGAAGCACGGCACAGTGGGCAGAGTCCCCCCAGAGATTTGAGCTATAAATGGATCTTAGACCAAAAGCAAAAAAAAGCTTGTTATAATTTGATATTATTATGTTACTTTGTTACAATTTGATATTACTAAGTTACTAAGTAAACAATTGGTAGGCGTTTGTATGCTAAGAGTAAACATATTTGTTTAGCGTAGTGCCCCAGTAAAAAAAACAGTTGATACACTATTAAAATACAATCGGAAGAGTGTACTCTATAGCTACTGTATAATATGGGACTACTTTATACTTTAGGGACATGTCGTTGCATGCGCTATTAAGCACGTATTGAGCCTGCTTTATTAGGTGCGTATTGATCAGTACATATGTGTTCAGTTCAGTTTCAGTCAGTAAAGAACCTTGTTAACTTAGCTCCCGTCTCCAGTGTTTTTATTTATAGCTTTGTTGTGTAACCCAGCCACATACACAACACAAGCCATTGGGATTTAACCATTCAAAATACTTAGTACCACTTTCTGCAGTGCCCAGTGATCAAGGTTGGTGCATTCCTGTACCAGGCAGTGATACAGCCAGTCAGGATGCTCTCAATTGTGCCCCTCTAAAAGGTCTTGAGGATTTGGGGGCCCATGCCAAACATCTTCAGTCGCCTGAGGTGGAAGAGAGGCTGTTGTGCTTATTTTTGCCACACAGCCCGTGTGTGCAGTTCAGGTGAGCTCCTCAGTGATGTGTATACCGAGGAATTTGAATCCACTCACCCTCTCAACTGCAGCGCCATTGTCGTTGATCAGTTCGAGGCTGTCTCCATTCCTCCTGCAATCTGTTATCAGCTCTTCTGTTTTTTGGACATTGAGGGAGATGCTGTTATCTTGGGACCACTGTGTCTCCTCTCCTCTGCATGCTGTCTTGTCACCACTACAAATAAGACCAATCAATGTCGTGTCATCTGCAAATTTGATCAGCAAATTGGAGCTGTGTGTGGCAGAACAGTCATGAGTGTAAAGGGAGTAGAGAAGAGGACTCTGGACACTGTGTTGAGGGTCAGAGGGTCAGAGGGCAGAGGTGAGGGAGCCCATCCTTATCACCTAGGATCCAGCTGTACAAGAATGGATGCAGGCCAAGGTCCCTGAGCTTCTTGTCAAGTCTGGAGGGAATTATTGTGTTGAGTGCTGAACTGTAGTCCAGGAACAACATTCTGACATATATTACTAGAATGCGACTACATTCATCTCAGATGTGACTAGAAAAATGCAACTGCCAAATTTCAAGAGCTGATGAGGAAATTTACTTATTGAATAGTGCGCATACACATTGAATAATTGTAAAAAATCAAGTTATAACTCAAGATGGGCCCTCTTGCTTTCTTGATTCTATTAATCCTTTGTGTTTAGCAGAAGATTAGAGACTTAAAGATCATAAAAAGTCTTATTAGAGCATGGGTCAGATGACTAGAATGCTTCCTTACAAACCAAGGATTTGAGAGTTGTTTGCTTTCTGAAATCTGGAATTTATGATTGTTAAATGCTGTGGCTCCAACTGCCAAGGTCTACAAGAGATCAATTAAAATATCTCCCCTTGCCATGCCAATCTCCAGGAGATTCCTAATATCTCGTGCATTGTCTTCAAATTTTACCATGCCACCTCTTTTGTGGCCAATAAGAAAGGATTTTTAAAGTGTGGGTGAGAGAATCACATCAGTGCAAGGAGCAAGACAGCACTGAAAGTTATGTATTTTTCTACAATGCATAGACCTTGAATTAAATTTCTTGTCTGGCATATCCAACTGAAGTTATTAAGGCATGTGTAAAGTAGTAAATAAAGATTGTTATTTCTGTGGCTATTCAGAAGTTCAGCATAATAAGTTGAGTCTGATTTTTCTAGTTCAACATCTACATCAACTTAAGCTAAATCGTCCCATACGCTGCATTTGTGCATGTACTTTTTAATTTTTTTCAATTTAGAGTTATAGTTTGGTGACAGGCCCTTCCAGCCCAATGAACCTGAGGCTATCCAATTAGACCCATATGACCAATTAGCCTACTAACCTGCATGTCTTTCAAATGTGGGAGGAAACCGAGACACCTGGAAGAACTCACACAGTCACAGGAAGAACGTGCACACTCCTTACAGACAGCAATGGAATAGAACCCAGGGTACTGTTGCTGTAATACTGGCATGTTAACCACTGTGCTGCTGTGCCACTCAGACATACAATACGAGACCTAGTGGGCATGAGGTGGAAGATATTTCAAAACTTCATAATACACTAGTTAGGTCCTAGTTTGAGTACGATGTACAACTCCAGACATCTATTTCTACAAGAAGCTCTAGTGAGGGTACAGTGGACATTTTGGAGGATAATACCGGGCATATAGACAAGGCTCAATTGAGGTTGTTAAAGAGTCCAGATTCAAAATATTAAACTGCTATTTTGCATCACGGCCTGATATGGAAACACCAATGCCAAACAATGAAAGAGCCCGGTCCCTCACGGGAAAAACCCTCCCCACCACTGAGCACATTAACAAGAGCTTCCATTAGAAAGCAGCTTCCATCATCAAGGACACCCACCATCCAGGCTATGTTCTCTTCTCACAGCTGTTATCAGGGAAGGAGGTACAGGAGTCTTAGGTCCCATACCACCAGGTTCAGGAACAGTTATTACTCTTCAACCATCAACTTCCCGAAACAGACTGGATAACTCCACTCACCTCAACACTGAAGCAATGTCCAATCTATGGACTCACTTTCAAGGACTCTACAATCCATGTTTTCTTTGTTATTTATTCATTGATTTATTTATTTTAATTTTGCACAGCTTGAGTTCTTTTGCACATTGGTTGTTTATGTATAGTTTTTCATTGATTCTATTATATTTATTTATTTGTTCTACTGTGAATGACTGCACGAAAATGAATCTCAGGGTAGTATATGGTGACATATGCATACTTTGATAATAAACTTTCATTTCATAACTCTCACATGCCTTTTTCTGTACTTTTATTCTCTGATTGTCCTCATCCCATAAGTGTTATGAACAAAGAACCATTTTCTATATGCACTATTGATCAATCAACCAGATGTATTTGTTTACAGCTAATCCATTCGGGAACTTTGGCTTCACCCTTCAGGCTTACTCCCATTATCATGTCAGAAATTCAATAACCCTACTTGCAGGTCAATAAAAAGGTGTTTTCCTCCCTCCCAGTCCTCATGGAGGGCTAAGCAGTGGAAAGAGTGAGCAGCTTTAAATTTCTGGGTGTCAACATCCTGGAGGACCTGTCCAGTGCTCAATATATTGATTTAGTCATGAAGAAGGCACGCCAGTGGTTCAACTTCATTAGGATTTGGCATATCACCAAAGACTCCTGCAAATTTCCAGTCAAGGTGGCGCCTGCGTACAATGCTCCTTCAGTCGACATCTTCTGGATAGATCATGAAATCATATACTTCACTTCTTTTATGCCTTTTACATTTGCTTTTCATCTTGAAAGTGATTCTGGAACTGTTGGAACCTGTGATTTGCAGTTTGGAGATCGTTTGGGTGCTTCAGCGTTCTGCAGTCTCGAAGAGGCAGAGGCAGCATGCGGGAACCTCGTGATGAGAAGGCTGCGGTACAGGGTACGAGCCAACGTTTGACTCCATCTCACCAAATAAAGCTTCCATTGTTCACCGATTAAAGTGACGAGGGATATTGAAACATCGAGGCGAATGTTGAAGGTGAGTACCAGCTGCCCGCCCTCTTATCCCTGGTAAGATCACTCTGCTACGGAGAGGGGAGACGGCCTTTTCATTCCTGAGGGATCGCTCAGCTACCAGAGAGGGGAGACTGCCTTTTGATCGCTGGGGGATCGCTCTGCTACGGAGGGGGGAGATGGCCTTTTGATTGCTGGTGGGATCGCTCACTCCCAGAAGGGGAAAACCCGAAGAAAGTTACACAGATTTTCTGCATTTTGGATACGAACTTGGACTATAGACTTTTTCTCAGTCTTATACTTTTTTATATTCTGCATTTTTCGTCCAATCTTTCCAGATTTTTTGTGTGGGGCGAGGAGGATTTGGGGGTCAACGTGCCTGTTCCATTTTTGTGTGTTTGTCATGCAGGGAGGTGGGATTTGGGGTGCAGTGTTGATGATCATGTAGCCGTTCTTTCCTTTCTTGGTTTCATGGCTGTCTGGAGAAGAAGAATTTCAGAGTTGTATACTTCAATGAAAAATGAACTTTTGAGCCTTTGAAATTTATATGGATGTACAGTGGAGAGCATTCTGAGGCTCCAATGCACAGGAACGTAAGAGGCTGCAGAGGGTTGTAGATTCAGTCAAATCTATCAGGGGCACAGCCCTGTTCACCAGCGAGAAAATCTTCAATAGACAGTGCCTCGAGAGGGCAGTATCCATCGCTAAGCATAGTCACCAACTGGAACCACTACCTCATTACTACCATCAGGCAGGAGACACAAGAGCCTCTAGAACCACACTCATTAATTCAGGAACAGCTATTTCCCCTAGACCATCAGAACCCATGGTCCACAAACCCATAAATACTATTACATTATTCCATTTTTATGCCATTTATTTCTTTTAATATCATGTATCTTGGGCATAAAATTCCAAGGGTTCTCCGCCACGTTGGTGAAGCAATTTTTCTTTCATTCCTGCCCTGAATCGCTAATGTCTTATTTTTGAAACGATGCCTCCAGGTTTTTGACATTCCAGCCAAGGGAAGCATCAACATTGTATCTATCTTGCTGATTTCAATGAGATCACTTCTCGTTCTTCTAAATTCTAGAATATGGGATTAATTTCTCCTCAAGTGAAGCAGCACAGTAGTGTAGCATTTAGCATAATGTTATTACATCACAGGTGACCTGGGTTCAATTCTGCTGCTGGTTGTAAGTTTTTATATGTTTTCCCTGTGACCGTGTAAGTTTTCTCTGGGTGCCCTGGTTTTCTCCCGCATTCCAAAGACATACTAGTTAGTAGGTTAATTAATCACATGAGTGTAACTGGGTTCCATGGTCTTGTTAGGCCAGAAGTGCCTGTTACTGTACTGTATATATAAATAAATAAATAAAATCAGCATGCAATTTGTTGAATCTTCACTACGCTCCTTCCATTGCAATGATTTCATGATGGTATTGTGCCTCACACCGTTTTATTTGCGCAAACCTACACTGGGGACCTTGGTGCTCTAGGACAATTCCAGAGTTATTGAACTTATCAGCCTGTGCAGTTGCTTTGAACCTGCCGGAGTTTTGGGAGCAAAATGCCACTGCTTGGTTTGTACAAGCTGAGGCCCAATTTGCACTACAAGAAATCTCTGTGTACAACACCAAATTTTACTATATGGTAGCGTCACTTAGCATTTCCGTGGCTGCAGGAGTAGTGAATCTACTAGAACACCTGCCTGAACACAATAAATACTGATTACAGGTTTCCCCCACCATCCGAAGATAGAGCATTCCTGTGAAACGGTTCGTAAGCCGGAATGTCGTAAAGTGAAGAAGCAATTACCATTTATTTATATGGGAAAAATTTGTGAGTGTTCACAGACCCAAAAAATAACCTACCCAATCATGCCAAATAACACATAAAACCTAAAATAACAGTAACATATAGTACAAGCAGGAATGATATGTTAAATACACATCCTATATAAAGTAGAAATACTTTTCACCGCACTGTCCACCATAGCAAAAATCTCACACAAGCACTCTCGGCAGAAGCACTCTCTCCAGTAACCTTTAAGCTATGGAGCTGCCAAATCATACCAAATAACAGATAAAAATACACAGCCTATATAAAGTAGAAATAATGTATGTACAGTGCAGTATCACTTACCGGAATCGGGAAGATAGAGCTGAGCACACCAGTGATGGTGTGTTAGGCTGAGTCATCAGAGGCTGGGTGGTGCAGTGGTCCCCAACCTCTGGGCCGCAGACCGATATCGATCTGCGAAGCATGCAGTGGTAGCCAGGACGCACCCAGAACATCTTTAAGGAAACAGCCGAAATAAACAAGCTAATTAATTAGGTGCTGCCCGGCACGTAAATGTCGGCCCAATCCGAATCACCTCTGATCTGGGAACTACGAAGGCTAAGGTTGTCAACATGGAAAAACTTAGCATTGTACATGGGTCAAAAAGCCCCTGGACTTCGCCCCTCCATTTGGTCCCTAAGTCTGCTGTTGGTTGCCACCCATTACTGATGCCTTAACAAGGTCACCACCCTCAAACATTACCCAGTCCCATACATCCAAGACTTTTCAGCACATTTAGCCAGAAAGTTAATTTTTTCCAAAGTCAACTTAGTTAGGGGCTGCCATCCGGAGCCTGTGTGTTTGGAGGATATTCCCAAAATGGCTGTCCTAACCCCATTTGGCCTCTTTGAGTTTCTGCGCATACCATTTGGCCTGTAAAATATAGCACAGACTTTTCAACAGTTGATGGACTCTGTAATAAAAGACATTGACCTGCTTTTGTTTTCCTGGATGACATACTTGTTCCCAGAGCATCCAGATCCGAACATGTATCTCGCCTCTGCACACTTTTCAAGTACTTAAGCCAACATGGGTTAATTATTAACCCTGCTAAATGCCACTTTGGGTTGTTAACCACTGACTTTCTCAGCCAGAAGATGTAAAACCCCTCCCATCAAAAGTAGCCACTATTATAGATTCCCCACCATCCTGCACTACTGAAAAACTACAGGAATTTTTAGACATGGTGAATTTCTAGCACCACTTCGTTCAGCGAGCTGCTGAACTTATGCTGCCCCCGTATCGTCCGTTTAAAGACAATACCCCTAATCATGTGCTTGACTGGCCAGCGGACATGACCAGAGCATTTGATAATACCAAACAAGCTCTTTCTAAAGCTACCCTACTTGTGCACCTGCTCACCAATGTACCCATAGCCATTACTACTGATGCTTCAAACTATGTTGTGGGTGCTGTTCACAAACAATTGTTTGGTGTTCCGCTCACCTTCAGCCAGCAGGTCCGTCCCCCTGTTTTACTGTGAGCTTCTCTGTCTCTATCTGGCTGTCAGCCATTTTTGTTTCCTTCTAGAGGGTCGCAATTTCACAACATTCGTTGACCACAAACCCTTGTGCACACAATGGCCATTATATCAGACCCTTGGTCTGCACACCTCATCATTTACGTATAAGAATTCTCAATTGATATATAACATATCAAGGTGAAAAATAATGTTGTGTCTTATTGCCTCTCATGGCCAGCCACTGAGGCATACACATAGTAGTGAACTATACTAGTATGGCAGCCAACCAAGCTACAGACCCAGAGATTCAGGCTTACCAATCAGCAGTCATGGGCCTGTCACAGGCTGACATTAAGTTCAGGGAAGCCGGGGTTGCCCTCCCATGCGATGTCTCAGCTAGTTGCCCTTGCCCCATAGAGCCTGCAAACCGGAGTCGGTCTGCTTTTAACTCCATATATGGCCTCTCGCATCTGGGCTGGAAGTTCTCACAGAAACTGGCTGCGTTAAAGTTTGTGTGGCACAACCTTAGAAAGTACGTGCATGATTGGACTGCAGCCTGTGAGTAGTGCCAGCGGGCAAAAATTACTCGTCATGTCCAGGCACCATTGGCACCTTTTGAGGTCCACGAGTGACTGACCATGTCAACGTGGACCTTGTTGGTCATCTTCCCCAACACCACCAACCACTCCCCCCCACCCTGGCCCCCGTGGATTCACACACCTCCTTACCAGGGTGGACCGTATACCAGGTGGTCAGAAGTTGTCTCTCTAGCATCGACGATAGCCATAGACATGGCTCAGGCATTCATCAGCACCTGGATGCTTGGTTTGGCACCCCATCTGATATTTCCTCTGACCGCAATCGCCAATTCATATCAGACCTCTGGGCTGCAATGGCGCAGAACCTTGGCGCTCAGTTACATCGTACCATGGCGTATCACTCACAGTCTAATGGCCTATGTGAGTGGTTTCACCACTTCTTAAAGGCTGTTCTGAGGGCTTTCCTGACAGATGAGTATTGGCATGATCGTCTCCGGTGAGTTTTGCTCCAAAACAGTTCCAAGAGAGAATCTCAGACGTCCGCGGCTGAGTTGGTATATGGACAGCCATCATGAGTGCCAGGCGATTTCATTCCTACCTCCCATCATGGCGTACAGCACTTTTGGGTTCCTGCTGCCCTACATTCTGCCTCATTTGCTTCCATCTGCCATGATGCACACCAACATCCCCTTAGTCCCCCTTACAATGCCCTGTTCTTTGCAATGGAGAGAAAATACTTTTATCATATATAAGACAGGTAAAGTTGATTGTATTTCAGTAGATCACCTTAAACCGGCCCACCAAGATCTGTAGAATTCCACTACCATGCCCCTGCCATCACTACATGACCATGAGTGTGTCAACACAACTCTGGATGAGGCAGAGGCACCTGTTGTTCCTCCACCCATGAAACATAGGTCCCAAGCAAGACAAGCTCCAAGCTCCGGACAAACTCTTAATGCTGGTCTTAGTGAATCTGGGGCAGTGGGAGGGGTGGCTGTGAAGTGCAATGTATTTGGGGCAATTTAATTGGAGGAAATGTATATAATTCACAACCACCGACATTGAGTTGGGGTTCACTTTAAGGGACTGGTCTGACGTGAAAATGTAACTATGTGAGTTTCTGTTACCACATTTTGTGTTCAGTGTTTAGAGTACAATAAATGAGGTAGTTTTTCTTAAACATAAAATGCCTTCATTCACCTCAACTCTGAACTGATTCCACAACCTATGGACTCACTTTCAAGGACTCTGCAACTCATGTACTCAGTATTATTTATTTACTTACTTATTAATAATTTTTTTATTTTTTCTCCGCTCAAGCTGGTAAAACCTGAGGTTGGACATTGCCAAACACATAGCTAGGAAACTTTGCACTTCTCTACTGGTGTTCAGTATTGCAGCTTTCTGGAAGTTGCTGTGTAGGTCTAATTGTTTAATACTGTTGTGTATGAAATCAATCATCGATATTACTATTGGGACAATGTATATCATGTTCATGCTCCATGATCTTGCAATTTCCTCTCTTAACTCAGCACATTTCCGTTGTTCTTCATTTATTGATTTCTGTGAGTTATCTGTGTTTGGAATGGCTGTATCTATTAAGTACGTTGTTCTTGCTTGTTTATCCTGTAATATTATATCTGGATGGCTATTATAGATTGTCCCATCTGCAATAATGTATCAGTCATAATATAATTTGTAGGTCTCTAATTTTAAAACTGGATCAGGTTTGTATTTATAGTAAGTTATGATGTCTTTTATGAGTTTGTCTTTTAAAGCAAGATTTTGGTGAATGAAGTTTGCCACTTGATTGTGCCTGCCTGAGTAAGTAATCAGATTAAGTTAAACTGCTGCAGGATCCTATAGTATGTTGGATTGTTTCTGGTTTCACTTGACGTTTCTGTATTTATCATATTGAATGTGTTAGTCTTTTAATGTGTATTTCTGATCATTTTTGTTAACCAGCTGGTCTTTATTGCCACAAGGAACCCTTCTGTTTCTGGGAAGAGTTCTCCAAATCTGAGCCTGGCATTCAACACTTCCTTGTCAACATCTAGTCTGCTCAGGTCATTGGGATGTTGTCCACGGAGGGTCAAGCTCTTCTATTGGTTAACGTTTTCTTCAATAGTGATAATTTCTTCATTTTTCTGGGTTGTGCTTTAATTTAAGTTTACTTCTTATCAGAGTTACATATGCTCAATTGGAGTGCTGAATCCTGTTTTTGTTGATGAAAATATATCCTTAGAAGCTTTATTTGACTGCTGCGTAAATTTTTTAATGTCTATTATTCCTTTTCCTCCTTCTGTCCTAAGTAGTGTTAACCTAAGTGTGTTCAAGTCTTTTAGTGACATCTAAAGTTTGTTATTTCATTTCGCATTTTTCTTTGTAAATTTTCCAGATCAGTTTCAGACCAAGGTGTTATGCCAAAGGAATATGATAATATGACTATAGTGATTTGCCTTTATTGCCTTTGTTATATTTTTATTATTGAGCTCTGTTTGGCAGATTTTCTGAAGCTTTGAAGTTCTGTCAAATGTTTTCCCTTTATTGCAGTATGGTCTATTTTATTTGCTTGTTGATACCCAGATACTTACATTGTATGTTTCCTTTTCATCCACTGGCTGTATTGTATCCTGCTGCTCGGCTTTATATTCGACTAGCTTTATTCCATCTTTCTTTATGCTTAATGTTCTTCACTTATCTATTTCAAAGTTCATGCTTAGATCTTTAGAAATTAGTTCTACTATTTGAATTAATTGCTTTAGCTTTACTGATGAAGGAGCATATAATTTCAAATCATCCATGTATGGAAGGTGTGTCAAGATATAATTTGTTTGGTTGTTTCTGATTTGATACCCATTTTCTTCTGATTCAGTAAATCAGAGAGCGGGTTTAAAGAGAGACAAAACCATAGTGGACTTAGTGAGTCACCCTGAAAAATGCCTCGGTTTAATTTGCTAATGGTGATTGTTCTTTTTTGGGTTGTTAATAGGTAGGGTGATTATAGTATGCCAGTGCTTCATCACATGTAGGAATTTCACAAAATTTGGATGTAGTTTATATAATATTAATAACCTATTAGTCATGAGTGTGGGACAGAATCAAATGTTCTTAGGTAGTCAATGGAACAATGTGAAAGCTTTCTGCTATTTCTTTGGGCTCGATTTAGAATTATTGAATCAATTATAAACTCTGCTTTACTTCCTTTCATACCCTTATGGCATCCTTACTACTCTTCAGTATGTATATTGTGGTTATTTAAGTGATTGGTGATTAGTTGCAAGATGCATGATATTACAATATTATATAAAGTTTGTAAACGAGTAAAAGGGTGATATTTTGATGGTTCATTTATGATTTCTCCATTATTGTTATTATTATTACTGTATTTGCCCAGTTTGTTTTCTTTTGTACATTGGTTCTTTGTCAGTCTTTGTTTGTGTGTAGTTTTCCATTGATTGCATTGTATCTCTTTGTACTACTGTGAACGCTTGCAAAAAAATGAACCTCATCGTAGTGTATGGTGATGTATACAGTATGTACTTTGATAATAAATTTACCTTGAACTTTGGACTGAGCTGCCAATGCTGAAACTATAGGATAGAATTTTGATACTGGAATGAGATTACTTAGTTTGATTATCAAGTTTTGCATGTGCATTGATGATAGAGACAGAGATGCACAAGAATTAAAGAACTCAACAAATTGAATTAAAACTGGAAAGGAAGCGAAGTGCTTGGAGTGCATAATAACTCCACAGGGAACACAATCAGAACTTAAGGGAATGCAGTTGCTTTTTGCTGTGTTACTTGGAGGCCAGGAAGCAGGATTGCGACCTGCTGAGGAGAACAGGCCAGATCTGAGTAGTGAAATGTAAGAATCTGCAGCGTTGTTCAGGGTGAGTCAGTATTTCGTACTAGTGATCTCTATTTTAAATCAGCAGGTTTTTTAAAGGTGCATTTGTTCTCTTAACATCCAACAGTCAGTCGCAGCATCATAATCCAAACTCTTATTTATAAATAGCTTCGATGAGTTGGTGCTTGTCAACTGTGAGGCCTGCTGTCATGGTAACTAGCTAGAAGTGTTAGACATGTTAGGAAAGGTACAGCATGGACATTGTAACCCCTGCTGCTGATTAAGATTATTTTCCTCTACAAGTTCCTCTTCTTTTGAAAAGGCTCTTCTTGATCTTCTGTCACTTATTACATCCCTCCTCCCACTTTACTAATAAACAGTATTTTTCCGAAAGCATTAGAGTTTTTGAGCAAAGAAATAGGCCCTTTGGCCCAAGTTGTTCATACTGATCCAGTTTCCCATTTAAGTCAGTTCCATATACCTGTATTTTGTCCATATTCTTCTGAACATTTCCTATGCATTTATCTGTCCAAAAACCTTTTAAATGTTGTTAATATACTGTGCCTGTCTCAAGCAGATCCTCTGTCAGCTTCTTTCATATGTGTACCACCTCTGCATAGAAAAGTTGTCCCTCGGGTCCCTATCATCTCTCTCTTCTTTCACCTTAAGCCAGTGCCCTTTTGATCCTGTTTCTGCTACTCTGGGGGGAAAAAAGACAGTGTGCATCTACCTTATCTATGCCTCTTGCATTGTTATTTACCTCCATACACTCACCCCTCATTCTTCTACACTCCAAGGAATAAAGTCCCAACCTCTCTCTTTAACTCAGGGTGAGTCCCAGCAACATCCTTGTAAATCTTCCCCTGCATTCTTTCAGTTTATTAAGTTGTTCCTACAGCCTGCTCTTGTAGACACAAGAATTCTGTAGATGCTGGAAATCCAGAGTAACACACACAAAATGCTGAAGGAACTCAGCAGCTCAGGCAGCATCTGTGGAAAAGAACGAAGAGCCAACATTTCAGACTGAGAACCTTCAGCAGGACTGAAGTGTTTTGTAAATGCATTCTTCCTTTTTGGCTATCCCTTTAGAAGGAAAGAGTCATGGCAGAATTTCATCTACTCCATACATTGTCCACATACAATAATGCATATACCAATCTCTCTGTTCACCCAACAAAACTGACAGAGTTCCAACTGTGCTTATATTCAGGATCTTGCTATGAACAATAGGCAAAGTCACTACTTTCAGGGACCTAGAAAAACAAAAGTGAGTAGGAATACTCAGCAGGTCAGTTAGCATGTCTGGAGGTAAAAACACTTCAGTTCTGTTTTCATTAGGTAAATGGCAATTTGCAATTGTGTCCAATTCTTTTGATTTCTGATGAAAAATCATTTCTTGTCCTTCATCGGAAATGGGAAGAAATGGAGCCCATCAAGTTATAAATTGCAGGAAAAGAGAGGGAGCAGAACAGTGTTCAATACCTGAATCAACACACATCAAAGTTGCTGGTGAACGCAGCAGGCCAGGCAGCATCTCTAGGAAGAGGTACAGTCGACGTCTCAGGCCGAGACCCACTTAGTCCTGATAAAGGGTCTCGGCCTGAAACGTCGACTGTACCTCTTCCTAGAGATGCTGCCTGGCCTGCTGCGTTCACCAGCAACTTTGATGTGTGTTGCTTGAATTTCCAGCATTTGCAGAATTCCTTGTGTTTGCGTTCAAAACCTGAATGGTCACTAAACGGAAATGTTGTAGTGAATCAAGTTAGATCCTGTTTCTGACACTCTCCTTTCTCTTTTCTTGAGCCTGAACTTTCCATTTAATGCTATGTACAGTAGAATAAAATGAGCAAGAAACAGCAGCTATGGTGTAAAGCTGAGGATCAAATGCAAATGCAGCCAATTCCTCAGCTCGTGCTTTGTGTTTCACCACTGAACTCAGTGGTGAGTCAATCAGTGGTTCTGACCTCTAACTCTCCTCTTGTTCCTGCGGTTCAATGTGCCAGTAAACGAAGTCAGTGATGAGTAGATCCACAAGGAAGGATCAGTGGTTGTTTTCCACAGAATCACTACTTTTATGCTGCTGGCATTTAGGTCAGCAATGAAGATCCTCCATCTCTAGCAGTGTTCAGGTCAGTAGTTTCCTCTCAGTTTTCTCTACTGTCAGTCATGCAAATCCTGGGCGGAGGCTCAGGAATACCGTCACACTCAGACGTAGAAGAAATCTTCATTGCTGTTTCCGTAACAATTTTGTTTTACCAGTCAGGGTTGTTAGCCCTGAGCTGAACCCCTGAACCTGGAGGACCGGTGGACCACTCTTAGTCTGTCTTCTACCCTTTGACCTGTTCGACATGGGTGACCCTACCAAGAGCCAAAGCATAAAGTCCTGACTCCAACCAACAAAGCTGTCCGAGTTACTGAGGCAAGCAAGCCTCCAAACCATGACAAGATTGTGGTCCTCCTGGAGGACAGAATCACTGGCAAGAGATAAATAGGTTTTAGCATGCTAACTCTGCTTACATCTCCACAAATGTTGTCAGAGCCAAGGAACGGCTGCATTCTCTGTCTTTATTTCAGATTTTATGGAACTGCATTATCTTGCCTCTGAATTAAATGACATTTAGCAAGCTGAAGGACAATTTTGTCTGGGTGACGTTATTTGCAGGAAGAGATTGGGTAACATTTTTGAGAATACACTCATTCTTTTATATCAATCATTTGGCATATTGATAAAAACATCTATTGCTATTCAACAGAGCAACTACTGGTACTACTCTGGCTGGGTATTAGCTAAAAAAAAAGGAACAGTAAATATTTGAACCGGTTACAAGTAATTCAATTTTGTTTGCTCCTAGGAGAACATTTTATTTCCAATGTTTGAGCATAATATGCATTATATATTCCCTTGTCATGGTACATTGGCATTTCATACACTCTTGTGAGCTGCAGATTTTTGCCAGGTACAGGGCCCATTTGTAGGAATACTTGTCTGCCTTCAGAAGCTTATTGGCAAGTTCTCTTTGCAGCAACTTCTGATTCCTGATTCATTAATCCTCTGTTGTTCAGAGACAATATTCCCTTTGATCTTTCGAGGTCAGTTTGTTAGTTCCAGCCCAGCATGACGTGAACGACCAGGAGGTAACACATCCCGATAGTTGTGGAGACAAGCATCATTGGAAAGCCCAACCTGAAAGCGAAGTAAAGAAATGAGAGAGTAAAAATTAATGCCAGGGAATATGGGAATTCAGTGTAATATGGAGTATCTTCAACTGACTGCAGATACAGGAACTTAGAGCAACAAACTATCTGCTGGGGAAACTCAAAGAGTCAAGTAACATCTGTGGGAGGAAAGGAATTGTAGATGTTCTGGGGCAACGTTGTCATAGTGAATGCTGGCACCCAGGTGCAGAGGAATGGCAAACTCCCATGTTGAGATGAAAACAAGAAATTACACGTAGGAATATAAACAGAACATCAGTGGCTTGAACAAGTGGCAGTGCAATCCAAATCATACTGAATGCAAAGCACCCCGCGATGAGTGCTAAACAGGGGTCCACATTAAATAATCATAGGATGTGGGAAAAACCCGTGCCAGTCACAAATAACTTGACAAGGTTAAACAGAAAGCACAAGGCCTTAACAACTCTAGATAAGACAATTATTAAATACAGGAGATCGGCAAATCTAGAAGACCAACACTCTACAGCTCACCACAAAGGGCCACAGGGCTCAACACAGATGTGACCCTTCCAACACAAAAAGTGCTGGAGGACCTCAGGAGATCAGGCAGCATCTATGGAAAGGAATAAACTGTCAACATTTTGGGATGAGACAATTCATCAGGATTCTCGAGGTATGAGTGACCTGAGAAAAAAAAATATTGAGCACCTGGACCCCTAAATATATACAAGGAGATAAAGTAGGATTATGTAAGTTATTTGAAGGTTGCAACAATTCTAATTTTTATTTTCTCTGGAAGGACATCACAGAACAGATACTCAAAGGAGAAATGTCAGAATATTTTTCCACAAAGATTGGGCTATGCACAAAGCCAGATTTATGCCAAAAAGAAGTTGAAAATCTATTCCACCACCCTACTGTGCCATTTTCTAGCATCCTCAATGTGGCAGGAGGCACAGAAGCTGAAATCGAGCACTACCAGGTGTTGGTATTGCTTTATTATCTTCACGTGTACCAAGATACAGTGAAAAGTTTGCCTTGCATACTGTTTATATAGGTGGCACGGTAGTGTAGTTCTCAGCACAATGCTTTACAGTACAAGAGATCCAGGTTCAATTCCCACCGCTGCCTGTAAGGAGCTTGTACCTTCTCCCAAATGCTCCGGTTTCCTCCCACAGTCTAAATACATACCATTTGGTAGGTTCATTGTAAAATTGTCTTCTGATTAGACAAGGGTTAAATTGGGGAACTGCTGGTATAGCTCAAAGGACCGGAAGACTCTGCTTCTTGTGTATCTCAATAAATAAATAAATACAAAACAAGTTATTACACAGCGCATTGAGGTAGAACAATAACAATGCAGAATAAAGTGTACCGATAATGTACAGTGCAAGTAAACAATGAAGTGTAAGATCATGGGGAGGGTCTGGGGAGAAGGCAGGGGAGTGGGGATGACTGGAAGAATTAGATTAGCCATGAAAGAATGGCAGAGCAGACTTGACGGGCCGAATGGCCTGTTTCTGCTCCTATATCTTATTGTCTTATCATAACAAGTAGATTGTAAGGTCAAGAGTCCATCTTATCATACAGGAGGTTTGTTCAAGGTCTGTGTCCTTGAGCCAAGTAGTAGGTCTTTTCAGACTTCAGTATGTTTCGCCCAATGGGAAAGGGGAGAAGAGAGAATGTCCCGAGAGGGTGGAGTCTTTGATTATGCTGGCTGGTTTACTGAGGGAGTGAGAAGTATAGACAGGTTCAAGAACAGCTAATTCTTGATTCTCGGAAGGATTGCAAGGCTAAAATTGATAGGTGAAGCCAGGTGAGGAGGAATGTAGGTGGTTGGGGCAGGGGGAGATGAAGTGAGAAGCTGGCAGATGATAGGTGAAAAGGAGAAAGGGTTGAAAAAGAAGGAATCTGTTCGGAGGAGAGATAGATCATGGGAGAATAGGAATGAGGAGGGCTACCAGAAGGAGATGATAGGCAGGTGAGGAAAAGAGAAGAAAAAAGATCGTGAGGGGGCAAATCAGGGTAGATGTTGCAAGGTTTCCACCCGCGAAAGAGTCTTGAATGAAGGGACATAGTTAAAAGACAGGAGGTGGCACATGCAGGAATTTCTTCTCACGAAGGTGGTGAATCGCTGTACTGAAAGATGGTAGAGGATAGAGCATTGAAAGTATTGAAACAGGTGGTAGATAAACATTTGAAAAGATCATTTGAAAAAAATTGAAGGTGATGGGGATGTGACACAAAGGAGGAGTTAATGCCCAGAGCAGGTCAACAATAATTGTACTGAACGGTAGGATGAGCTTGAGAGGGCAGGTGGCCCACTCCTGCCCCTATTTCCTTGTTTTAGATCTTTATTTATTTTTATTTAGTGACATAGCACAGTAACAGGCCCTTGCAGCCCAACGAACATGATGCACCCATGTGACCAATTAACCCACTAACCTGTATTCCTTTGGGATGTAGGAGGAAATTGGAGCACCCAGAGGAAACGTACGCATTCACAGGGAAAACTTAGAAACTCTTTACAAGCAGCGATGGGAATTCTCAGGTTCCAACATACTTCCTGATATGTCCTCTTACAAGGGCATTCAATATCACAACCCAGTTCCTCAATTTGCACAATGAATTCAATTCGCATCTTTTCACAATATGATTTGTGTTCAAACTGAACTCATCAGATGCCATACCAGTCGTAAAAGTATGTCAAGTATCCCTTACATACTGTTCGGGTCAAAGTTGACCCATTTTGACATTTGACAGCAGTAAACACACCCTAAATGCCATTTTTTTAGCCAAAATTTGATGACTTTTCCTAAAGTGAACCAAAATGCGCAAAAATGAAAATATTTAGAAATTTTATACTTTTGTACAGGTGCTACAAAATTTTGTACATTGAGTCTGTTCCGGGTCAAATTTGACCTGTATCTATTGAAATGGATTTTACGTCTCTGAAATATTAATTAAGGATTAATCACCCATTTATTAATGTCAGATAGGCTATTTATACATTCCAAATAGATCTGTGATTCAAAATTTGGTATAGACACTTGTTATGAGGGGATTCATGGGCCTGGGCAAAATTGACCCGGACCATACTATGAAGGTATAGAATATGAATTGCATGTAAGGATATATGTTCAACATTATTGATACTTATTTCTCTGAGCTTTGGTGGCAATGATAAAGCATAAAGACGTTGTTCTTCCTACTCCAAGACTAATTCCACTCTAGTGATCTATTACCCCAAAACCAGCATCACCTTGACAAGAGCCACAACACCCACTATATTATTTGTGGCAGCATTCGCTGCAGACCTGTTTCCTTTACTGTTTAAGTAATTGTCCATATTGGTTTTTCACTTAATGAAAAGAGATAAAAATGAAAGATGACTGGGAATTAGTCAATGCCTGGTGCCAGTAAGCAACACTCAGGTAATATCCTCGTCTAGACTCTTTAGGTTCATCACTGTTGAAAAGGCAGCCTTCATTGTAAGCTCAGAAAGTATGTACTTATTAATGATTAAAAGTGCAGAACGACACGTGGCACTCAGTCCAAATGTAGGTGCTGAAAAAGATCATCTATAGATGTACAGTGGAGTGCCTCCTCATTGATTGCATCCCAGCCTGGTATGGAAACACCAATGCCCAAGAATGGAAAAACCTTCAAAAAGTAGTGGATACAGCCAAGCCCATCACAGGAAAAGCCCTCCCCACCATCGGGCCCATCTACAAGGAGCACTGCCACAAGAAAGCAGCATCCATCGCCAGAGACCCCCACCATCCAGGCCATGCTCTCTTCTCGCTGCTGCCTTCAGGAAAGAGCTACAGGTGCTGTAGGACACTCATCACCAAGTTCAGGACAGTCACTACCCTACAGATATGCTCCTGAACCAGCGGGGATAACTTCACTCGCAACACTGAACAGATTCCTTAACCTATGGCAAACAAGAGAGGATCTGCCTATGTTGGAAATCCGAGCAACACACCCAAAATGCTGGAGGAACTCAGCAGGCCAGGCAGCATCTGGGAAAAGAGTAGGGTCAATGTTTTGGACTGAAACCTTGACTGTACTCTTTTCTTAGATGCTGCCTGGCCTGCTGAGTTCCTCCAGCATTTTGTGTGTGTTGCCCACAACCTATGGACTCACATACAAGGACTCTACAACTCATTTTTTTTTGCCTTTGCATAGTTGGTCCTCTTTTTCACACTGGCTGTTCGTCAGTCTTTGTGTGTAGTTTTCAGTGATTCTATTGTATTTCTTTGTTCTACCGTGGATGTCTGCAAGAAAATGAATCTCAGTGCAATATATGCTAACATATATGTACTTGATAATAAATTTACTTTGAAATTTGAACTTTGAAAAGGCACCTTCTTGATTAAACACCCAGATACAATTGCTTCTTCATCATTTGAATCTCTCCCTTATATTTTACAGCATTCAGTCTTTGACACAATCAGTTAACAGAAAGGTCATACAACTGATAATATCATTGGGATGTATCTATCATTTCATAAGAAAATGCTGGTGACTCCAATATAGCTTCTGAATTCCATTAATACTTGCTAATTTAAACAAGAAACTTGCAACCAATTCCTTAACCTCAAATCACTGTAATTGTATGCAAGAAATAATTAGAACCAAGTTATCAGAGATGAAATGTAGAGAGCAGTTTAACTTTTAAAGGGGTCGATCTATTTACAGTCATATTTTCAAATGATTGGTTTCGGACTCATAACATGTTATAAGGCTGTGATTATGTGAATATGGGGAAGATGTTTCCAAGCACAAGGAGTAAAAATGAAAGGACATAACATAAAACATAGAACAGTACAGTACAGAAACAGCCTCTTCAGCCTACCATGTCTGTGCCAAACACAATGCCGAATTAAACTAAAACTCTTCTGCCTGTACATGATCCATATCCCAGTGTTACAAACCACTGCTACACTGCCATAGGAATTCCTACTGTTCCGTCGGGAAAGTTGATCATCTGGCTGTCCTCCTCCTACCTGCATAGAGGCAGAGGCTAAAGAGCAAGGCTCCAGAAGTAAGAACAATGTAGAAATGGTTGCGGGAGGCAGAGGAGTGGCTACAAGATTTATTCAAGTCAGTGGAGTGGGCCATGTTTAAGGAAAGATAAGAGGATCTGAACAAATACACCACAGTTGTCACTGACTTCATATAGTCAGTCATGGACAAGAGTGTCCCCACAAAATCATTTAGAGTCTTCCACAACCAAAGTCCTGGATGAACCAAAAGATATGTAATCTCCTGAGGGCCAGATCAGTGGTGTTCAGGTCTGATGACCAAGTAAAATACAAGAAAACTAGGTACGAACTCCGTAAAGACATCTCACATGCAAAATGGCAATTCTGAACCAAAGTGGTATCATTGAAGAATGCTCGACAGCTGTGACAGGGCTTGAATGCTATCAGCCCCTACAAAGTAAAGCCAAACGACATAGGTGACAACAAGGTTTTGCCTCCAGATGAGCTCAGTGCCTTTTATGTTTGCTTTGACCAACAAAACATGGAGGAACCTTCACGAATTCCTGCAACCTGCAACAACCCTGTGATTTCACTCTCTGAGGACCATGTCAGTACATCCTTCAGGAGGGTGAACCCAGGGAAAGTATTCAACCCAGAGAGGTACCAAGCCTGAAGACCCATGCTGATCAACTGGCTGGCATGTTCACTGATATCCTTAACCTCCTGCTTCAGCAGGATGAAGTACCCATCTGCTTCAAGCAGGCCTCAATTATACCATTGTCTAAGAAGAATGTGGTAACCTGCCTCAATGACTATCATCCAGTAGCACTTACATCAACTGTGATGAAGTGCTTTGAGAGGCTGGCGACAAAAATCAGCTCTGCCTGAGGAGTGACTTGGATCTATTCCAATTTGCCTACTGGCACAACATGTCGACTGCAGATGCCATCTCGCTGGCTTTTTATGCAACTCTGCAACATCTGGACAGTGAAGATGCAGACTTCTGCATTCAATACCATCATTCCTGCAAAACTAATCAATAACTTCCATGACCTTGGCCTCAGTACCTCCTTCTGCAATTAGATCCTCGACTTCTTCACTTGCAGACCCCAGTCAGTTTGGACTGCCAGCAACATCTCCTTCACAATCTCCATCAGCACAGGTACACCATAAGGCAATGTGCTTAGCCACCCACTCTACTCATTTTATATTTAAGAGTGTGATGCTAAGGACAGCTCCAATACCATATTTAAGCTTGCTGTTGACACCAGTGTCACTGGCAACTACAACAACCTTTAATCAATGTCACTAAAACCGAAGAACTGATCATTGACTACAGGAGGAGGACATTGGAGGCCCATGAGCCACTCCTCATCAGGTGAGGGTCGGCAACTTTACATTCCTCAGTGTTATCATTTCAGGGAATCTGCTCTGGGTCCAGCATGTAAATGCCATTATAAAGAAAGCACGGCAGTGTCTCTACTTTCTTGAAGTTTGCAAATATTCAGCACGTCATCTAAAATTTTGACAAGTACCTATAGATGCGTGGTGGAGAGTATACTGACTGGTTGCATCATGGTCTGGTATGGAAACCCAAATGCCCCTGAATGAAAAAGACGAAGTATACAGTCCAGTGCAACATGACTAAATCCTTTCAGAATATTGAATACATCTACACAGAGCATGATCGCAGGAAAGCAGCATCCATCTTCAAGGACCCCTACCATCCAGGCCATGCTCTCTTCTCGCTCCTGCCAGTATGGAAGAGGTACAGGAGCAGCATGACTCTCACCACCAGGTTTAGGAACAGTTATACCCCTCAACTATCAGGCTCTTGAACCTGAAGGGATGACTGCACTCACCACAACATTGAACTGTCGCCATAACCTATGGACTCACTTTCAAGGACTCTTCATCTTATGTTCTAGGTATTTATTGCTTCTTCTTCTTATTATTATTATTACTATTATTATGTTTGTTTTTGTTTCCTTTCTGTATTTGCACACTTTGTTGTCTTTTGCACATTAGATAGATAGATAGAGATACTCTATTGATCCAGAGGGAAATTGGGTTTTGTTATGGTTGCACCAACCAAGAGTAGAGTATAATACAGCAATATAAAACCATAAATAATTAAATAATAATATGTAAATTACACCAGATGGAAATAAGTCCAGGACCAGCCTACTGGCTCAGGGTGTCTGACCCTCCAAGGGAGGAGTTGTAAAGTTTGATGGCCACAGGCAGGACTGACTTCCTATGACACTCAGTGTTGCATCTCGATGGAATGAGTCTCTGGCTAAATGTACTCCTGTGCCCACCCAGTACATTATGTAGTGGATGGGAGACATTGTCCAAGATGGCATGCAACTTGGACAGCATCCTCTTTTCAGACACCACAGTCAGAGAGTCCAGTTCCATCCCCACAACATCACTGGCCTTACGAATGAGTTTGTTGATTCAGTTGGTGTCTGCTACCCTCTGCCTGCTGTCCCAGCACACAACAGCAAACATGATCGCTCTGGCTACCACAGACTCATAGAACATCCTCAGCATCGTTCGACAGATGTTAAAGGACCTCAGTCTCCTCAGGAAATAGAGATGTCTCTGACCCTTCTTGTAGACAGCCTCAGTGTTCTTTGACCAGTCCAGTTCACTGTCTGTTTGTTTATCTTTGTTAATTGTAGTGTTTCATTGATTCCATTGTGGTTCTTTGTACTTACTGTGAATGCCAGCAAAAGATGAATCTCATGATAATATATGGCGACATCTATATATTTTGAATGTAATTTACTTTGAACTTTCAACTTTCAAAAGCTTCTTCAAGACCTCTATCGTATTTGCTTCCACACTGCCTTTAATTGTCCATTACAGGCACCTACTACTCCTTGAGTAAAATACTTTTCCCACACATCTTTGAACTTTCTTCCTCTCACCTTAAATACATGTCCTCCAGTATTTGCATAAAATTAGGGTCTAGCCTTTCAGGAGCAAAAATCAGTAAAACAGCTTTAGAAAATCTTAATTTCCTCACACAAAAGACGATGGAAGATGGGGCAAATGTAGCTTTGAAAAGTTTTCTACCTTGTTTTGGCTTTTTGGGTGTATGACATCCAAGTTTGCATGTAGGGGTACTAAAACCGATACAGGATTTGAGAAAAATATACCGTATATAATAAATGAATGGTGGAGGGGGATCGAGCAGCCAGATGTCTTCTCCTAAACCTATGTAAACATAGAACATAGAATAGTACAGCACAGTACAGACCCTTCAGCCCAATGTTGTGCCGACCCTCAAACCCTGCCTCCCATATAACCCCCCACCTTAAATTCCTCCATATACTTGTCTAGCAGACTCTTAAACTTCACTAGTGTATCTGCCTCCACCATTGACTCAGGCAGTGCATTGCACAAAAAAGATTACAAGAACATGCTGGGATGTTGATGTGGCCAGAATGGAGTAGGTTGTATTCAACGTTCGAAGTAAAATTTATCATCAGAATATCTGGATGTCACCACATACAAACCTGAGATTCTTTTTCTGCAGGTGTACTAAGCAAATCTATAGAACAGTAACTGTAAATAGGAATAAGCTGTGTAAATGCACTTATAAATAAATAACAATATATAATGAGCATGAAATAACAAGATTAAAGAGACCCTAAATGAGTTTAGTTATCCCCTTTAGTTGAAGAGCCTGAAGGTTGAGGCGCTGTAACTGTTCTTGAACCTGGTGGTACGAGACCTGAGGCACTTGTACCTTCTACCTGATGGCAGCAGTGAGAAAAGAGCATGGCCTGGGTGGTGAGGATCTTTGATGATGGATGCTGCTTTTCGACTGCAATGTTTCATTTAGATGTGCTCAATGGTTGAAAGTGTTTTACCCACGATGTACTGGACCGAATCCATTACCTTTTGTGGGATTTTCTGCTCAGAGGTATTGGTGTTCCCATACCAGGCCATAATGTAGCCAGTCAGCACACTTTCCACCACACATCTATAGAAGTTTGCCAAGGTTTTGATGGCGTGCCTAATCTCCACAAACACCAGAGGAAAGAGGAGTGCTGTTGTGCTTTCTTTGCAATTATATTTATATAATGAGTCCAGGACAGGTCCTCTGAGATAGCGACAGTCAGGAATTTAAAGTTACTGACCCTCTCCACCTCTGATCCTCCGATAGTTATTGGCTCGTGGGCCTCTGGTTTCCCTCTCCTGATTCTATTCTAAGTTCTATTTTATCTTCATCAGTCCACAGGAATTGTTCCCAAAATGCATCAGGCTTGTTTAGATGTTCCTTTGAACCTTTTCAATAGAACTTTTTGGCTGCAATGAGCAAAGGTACATGTGGAGAAAAAAGGGTGCAGAATTTCATGAAAAGAGCCCCTCTCCAACTGTTAAGCATGGGGGTGGATAGATCATGCTTTGGGCTTGTGTTGCAGCCAGTGGCACGGGGAACATTTCACTGGTAGAGGGAAGAATGAATTCAATTAAATACCAGCAAATTCTGGAAGTAAACATCACACCATCTGTAAAAAAGCCAAAGATGAAAAGAGGATGGCTTCTACAACAGGATAATGAACCTAAACACACCTCAAAATCCACAATGGACTACCTCAAGAGGCGCAGGCTGAAGGTTTTGCCATTCCATGGCCCTCACAGTCCCCGACTTAAACGTCATCGAAAATCTGTGGATAGACCTCAAAAGAGCAGTGCATGCAAGACGGCCCAAGAATCTCACAGAACTAGAAGCCTTTTGCAAGGAAGAATGGGCGAAAATCCCCCAGACAAGAATTGGAAGACTCTTGCTGGCTACAAAAAACGTTTACTAGCTGTAATACTTGCCAAAGTGGGTGTTACTAACTACTGCCATGCAGGGTGCCCAAACTTTTGCTTCAGGCCTTTTTCCTTTTTTGTTATTTTGAAACTGTAAAAGATGGAAATAAAA
Source organism: Mobula birostris (assembly GCF_030028105.1). Lineage (NCBI taxonomy): Eukaryota > Metazoa > Chordata > Chondrichthyes > Myliobatiformes > Myliobatidae > Mobula > Mobula birostris. The sequence continues at coordinate 22,002,954 of NC_092376.1, read as the reverse complement.
AAGTTTTCTTGTTTAAAATATTAAAGAAATGTGTCATCTTTAACTTTACGCCTTTTGGAAATCAGTTCATCTTTTACTCGCTTAGCTATTCACAGTAACAGAAATTTTGACCAGGGGTGCCCAAACTTTTGCATGCCACTGTAAATGGTGTTGGAGCTATAATTAGCCACACAGTCATAGGTGTAAAGTGAGTAGAGCAGGGGGCTAAGTACACATCTGTGCATATCCCTATTCACAGAAATAGATGGGAAAATTAATGGCTTATGTGATCCTGCAGACACTGGAATCAGGGGGACCAAACAATCTGCTGGAGGAACGCAGCAGGTCAAGCAGTAATTATGAAGGGAGAGGAATGATCCACATTTCATTTGGTGTCAATTGTCCAGCAGAATGTTGGATGCCACAGATCCCAGCATCCACAGTCCTTTGTGAGTCCAGACATACGGGAGGGAGATTGAAAATCTGGTCGAATGGTGCCACAACAACAACCTCTCTCTTGATGTCAGCAAAGCCAAAGAGCTGATTGACAGCTACAGTCGGAAGAAGCCAGAGGTCAATGAGCCAGTTCTCATTAGGGGATTGGAGATGGAGAGGACCAGCATCTTTAAATTCCTTGACATTATCATATCAGAGGATCTGTCCCGAACCAACATACAAGTGCCTTCACAAAGAAGGCATCTTTTGATAAACTTCTGTGGGTGCTCAGCAAAAAGCATCCTAACTGGTTGCATCACAGCCTAGTATGGAAAGACCAATGCCCAAGACTGAAAAGGTCAACAGAAAATGTTGGATGCAGCCTAGTCCGTCAGAGGCAAAGCCCTCCCCACCACTGACTACATTTACATGGATGGTGACACAAGAAAGCAGCATCCCACATCATGGATCCCCACCATCTATGCTCCCTTATAGCCACAGGCAGGAGGTACAGGAGCCTTAGATCCCACACCACCGTGTTGAGGAACAGTTATTTTCCTACATCCATCAGGCTACTAAACTGGCGTGATTACAGACTACAGGGAGTTAGGAAAGCAGTTGAGAAGCAGGACCTCAAAGGTAGTAATCTTGGGATTACTGCCTGTGCCACGTGACAGTGAGTATAAGAATAGAATGAGGTGGAGGATAAATGCCTGGCTGAGGGATTGGAGCAGGGGGGCAGAGATTCAGATTTCTGGATCATTGGGATCTCTTTTGGGGCAGGTGTGACCTGTACAAAAAGGACGGGTTGCACTTGAATCCGAGGGGGACCAATATGCTGGCGGGAAGGTTTGCTAAGGCTATTGGGGAAGAGCTTAAACTAGAATTGCTGGGGTGTGGGAACCGAACTGAAGTGATGGAGGAAAGGGAGGTTGGCTCACAAATAGAGAAAGCTTGGAGACAGTGCAAAAGGGAGGATAGGCAGGTGATAGAGAAGGGACGCACTCAGACCGATGGTTTGAGATGTGTCTATTTTAATGCTAGGAGTATTATGAATAAAGCAGATGAGCTTAGAGCATGGATCAGCACGGTGCTATGATGTTGGGGCCATTACAGAGACTTGGATGATACAGGAGCAGGAATGGCTACTTCAAGTGCTAGTCTTTAGATGTTTCAGAAAGGATAGGGAGGGAGGCAAAAGAGGTGGGGGTGTGGCACTGTTGATCAGAGATAGTGTCTCGGCTGCAGAAAAGGAGGAAGTCATGGAGGGGTTGTCTACGGAGTCTCTGTGTGTGGAAGTTAGGAACTCTACTGGGTGTTTTTCATAGACCACCCAATAGTAACAGAGACATCGAGGAGTAGATAAGGAGACAGGTTCTGCGAAGGTGTAATAATAACGGGGTTGTTGTGGTGGGAGATTTTAATATCCCAAATATTGATTGGAATCTCCCTAGAGTGAGGGGTTTAGATGGGGTGGAGTTTGTTAGGTGTGTTCAGGAAGGTTTCTTGACAAAATATGTAGATAAACCTACAAGAGGAGAGGCTGTACTTGATCTGGTATTGGAAAATGAACCTGGTCAAGTGTCGGGTCTCTCAGTGGGAGAGCATTTTGGAGATAGTGATCACAATTATATCTACTTTACCATAGCATTGGAGAGGGATAGGAACAGACAAGTTAGCGAAATATTTAATTGGAGTTAGGGGAACTACGAGGCTATCAGGCAGGAACTTGGAAGCATAAATTGGAAACAGATGTTCTCAGGGAAATGTATGGAAGAAATGTGGCAAATATTCAGGGGATATTTGCGTGAGGTTCTGAGTAGGTACGTTCCAATGAAACATGGAAAGGATGGTAGGGTACAAGATCCGTGGTGTACAAAGGCTGTTGTAAATCTAATCAAAAAGAAAAGAAGAGCGTACGAAAGGTTCAAAAACTAGGTAATGATAAGAAACTAGAAGATTATAAGGCTAGCAGGAAGGAGTTTAAGAATGTAATTAGGAGGGCCAGAAGGGGCCATGAGAAGGCCTTGGTGGACAGGATTAAGGAAAACCCCAAGGCATTCTACAAGTATGTGAAGAGCAAGAGGATAAGACGTGAGAGAATAGGACCAAACAAGTGTGACAGTGGAAGAGTGTGTATGGAACTGGAGGAAATAGCGGGGGTATTTAATGAATACTTTGCTTCAGTATTCACTATGGAAAAGGATCTTGGCGATTGTAGATTCTTTGACGACCTTCTGTCCTCTCCTATTTGATTCCCCGTTCTCCAGCCCTTTATCTCTTTTACCAATCAACTTCCTAGCTCTTTTCTTCACTATTACCCCCTCCTGGTTTCACCTATCACCTACTACCTTGTGCTTCTTCCTCCCTTCCTGCCAGTTTCTTAGTCTGACTTCTCATTGATGAAGGGTCTGAGCTGAAAGCGTCGACTGTTTTTTAAATTTCCATAGATGGTGCCGGACCTGCTGAGGCCCTCCAGCATTTTGTGTGTATTACTTGTCACCTGTGTGGCTTGGTTTTACTTTATAGGTGACAGCATTCACGCCCTGCCACAGCCATTGAGCATCCTTCTGTGATAGCAGCTTGTTCCAGGGAATGCCCCTTTGCACGTGAGATGGCTTTCTGAAGACTCCAGCTGGACTTCTTGTACTATCCCTTGTCACCAGACCAGAATATCACTGATATACGGTAGGCCTCAGCAGACTGTGGATCTGCTGCTTCAGCCAGGGCTTCTGGTTGGGGGAAGACTCTGAATAAATTTGTGGGGAGGGGGAGGCGTTCGTCCACAGCTGTCCTTATAAAGTCCGTGAAAACTGTGATGTGTTTATTCAGATCAACTGATGAATCCTTGAACGTGGCCCAGTCCACCGAGTCGAAGCAATCCCATACTGCTCCTCTGCCTCCCCCAATCACTCCTTTGTTGTCTCTACCTCTGGAGCCTTGCTCTTTAGCCTCTGCTTGTATGCAGGTAGGAAGAGGGCAGCTAGATGATCAAATTTCTTCAAAGGCAGTCTAGGGATGGTGTGGGAGGCATTGATATCTAGTTGAGTTGCTGTCTCACAGCTGCAACAGTCTGTTTTAACCCTGACCTTTAGTACTCTCTGTGTAAAGTTTGTACAGCTTCACTATGTATGGGTTTACCGTCGTTTCACCTACAAAGAGCAACTAAAAGAATCATTAGGAGGGAAAAGATGAAATATGAAAGCAAGCTGGCAAGCAATATCAAAGAAGACAGTAAAAGCTTTTTCAAGTAGGTAAAAAATAAAAGAGAGATGGGAGTGGATATAGGACTGCTGAGAAATGAAGCCGAAGTAATAATAACAGGGAACAAGGAGATGTAAGATGAACTAAATGAGTACTTTGCATCAGTCTTCACTGTGGAAGACACTAGCAGTGTGCCAGGTGTTGAAGGGTGTGAGGGAAGAGAAGTGAGTGCAGTTACCATTACGAGGGAGAAGGTGCTCAAGAACCTGAAAGACCTAAGGGTACATAAATCACCTGGACCAGATGAACTGCACCCTAGGGTTCTGAAAGAGGTAGAACGAGAGATTGTAGAGGCATTAGTAATGATATTTGGGAAAACCTTGGAGTCTGGCATGATGCCAGAGGACTAGAACATTGCAAATCTCACTCCACTCTTTAAGAAAGGAGGAAGGCAGCAGAAAGGAAATTATGGACCAGGTCACACCATCAAAAAGAGTACCTTTCAAGAATCTTTGAGTAGTGGGTTAGGAGCTGCCCTTGAGCTTGATGAGAAGAGTTTTCAATCTTTTGCATCTTTCGCCTCATGGAAGGTAGGGGGAGAGAGTTGAGAAAGACTGGGTTGGGAGGGGTTTTTGATTATGTAGGCTGCTTTTCCAAGGTACGTGACAAAAGAATTGAAGAGATTTGGTGGGCATATGAGAAAAGAAATTGTAGTGGAGTGGAACTAGCGGGGTTGCTCTTCAGGAGTCAGCAATAACTTAACAGGCTGATGACTTCTTTCGGTGGTGGAACAAATAAATAAGACCTAGACATTAAAAGGAAATGTTCCAATAGATTGTGTCCGCTAAAGTGGAGAGAGAGAGAAAAAAAAAGAATCACCTGAATGTAATTAAGATTTCTATTCAATATCCAGCTAGTAATTTGCTGGTTGAAATTGCCCGTCAAAGAGGAAAAATGAAAACTATTGAGATCCACTTTAAATTAATAAAGAAAAATCCCTTCTATGTGGATAATAACATGCTTTATGAAATTGATCAACTAAAGAAGAAAGTGCACTATTTCAGATGCTATTAAACATCAGGAAGTGTTCACTGCAAATTCACATGTAATTTAACCAGCATTGCATACATTTTAATTAAGTTTGAAAAATATTGCTGTGGAGTTCAGGGAGCAGGAATTAGGGAGATCTCCTGGTTGATAATACACTTCACTTCTGACCCCTTTCCTCCTAACCTGGGCAAGGATAGTGTTACGTACCCCATAACTGGGTTGCCAAGCCAGCAGAAATGGACCACTAGTTGGAGTCTGGTTTACTAGAAACTAATAAAGTTTTATTAAAGAAATAAATAACACAGTACTCTAATCGTAAGGATATAAATGCAACAGGTTAGCAATGGTAAAACACACATGTACACAGAACTAGGATAATAGGAATCAACCAAGCTCTATCGCAGTCTAGGGGTAAAATGATCAGTCTCAAGTGACGCAGAGTTCAGTTCAGCTTAGCACAGTTCGCAGTAATCGCTGTTGTGCCGTTGGAGAGAGAGAGAGAGAGAGAGAGAGAGAGAGAATGCAAATTTTGATTCAAGCAGACCTTTGACGTTCTTTGCAGTTGGCTTTCGGGCGGACTCTTTTATGTCTTCTATCCCGCTGTGGTCACCGACTGTGACTGCTCCGTTCTGGATACGACCATTCTTCCGCGGTGAACCCGGCACCCAGGCAAGGGTGGACACACACACCAGGTTCCCGCCGATCGTACCTTTTCATCCTGTGAGTCTACGGTCGGTTCCTTTGAACCAGACTTCCAAACTCCCACACTCCCACCAACTTGTGAGGGCACACCACTCTTCCAGAGTCTCGTTATCTCGTGATCTCGTGGTGTGTGTCGTGCCTTAGCGAACCTGTTCTTTTTATCCCCCTGCTGGGGTATCGCCTGTCCATCAAACTTCAAACAGTTCAGGTTCAAAGCAACCAGTCTGTCAATATTCTGAATTGTGTCTCTTTTCGTTATCTCTCTCTCCTCTCTCATTAACATTTCTCCATTGTCTCCCTTATCTCTCTCTTACTAGCATCAATCTTCTGATAACTTGGTTTTTCGTCACCTTTCTTCTCAATTTCCATCCCAAGAGCTTCTGCATTTGACAGATAAATATCAGTAATTTTTACTACATTCAATGAGCTTTCCCACCTTTCCCTTTCAATATTCCACAGGGACCAATCGAACAGCTCCGGACAGACTAGACTTGCAAAGGATGTTTCCTATAGTGGGAGAGTCAAGAATCAGAGGGCACAGCCTCAGAATAGAAGGATCTCCCCTTAGAACAGAGGTGAGCAGAAATTTCTTTAGCCAGAGGGTGGTGAATCTGTGGAATTCAGTGCCAGAGACAGCTGTGGAGGTCAAGTTATAACGTATATTTAAAGCAAAGGCTCTTGATTAGTAAGGTTATGGGCAGAAGGAAGAATGGGATTGAGAGAGAAAATAAATCTGCCATGATAGAGTGGTGGAGCAGACTCAATGGGCCAACAGGCCTAATTCTGCTCCTACACCACTGTGAAAAGTCTCGGGCACAGATATATAGCTAGGGTGCTTAAAGCATTTGCGCAGTACAGTATCTGAAAAGAACCTTTTGTATCCTCTTTTGTATTATTGGCTAGCTTACTTTCATATTTCATCTTTTGTCTCTTTATGGCTTTTTATTTGTTTTCTGTAGGCTTTTAAATGGTTCCCAACCCTCTACCTTCTCAATAACGTTACTATATTATGTGCCTATCATAATATACGTTGGGAAAACCAAAGTTAAATACAGCGACTGCTCTGCAGAACATCTTTGTTCAGGTGACGGATGAGCTTCCTGTCACCTTAATTTTTCCGTCCTCTTCCATTCTGATCTTTCTGTCCTTGAAGTATAAGATTTTGAAGGAATTGATAAGTTATATGTTTGAGACAATGTTTCCAGTAATGGAGGTCTCTATAACCGGAGGTTATTGTTTCAGAATAAAGATACATCCATTTAAGATGAAGATGTGGAGAAAATTCTCTCAAAGAGTGGTGAATTTTTGGAGTTATCTACTGCAGAGGAAGGGCAGAGCTTTCAGTCTCAGTGAGACTCCCTGACGGTGGTGTCTGAAAAGAGGATGCTGTCCAAGTTGCATGCCATCTTGGACAATGTCTCCCATCCACTACATAATGTACTGGTTGGGCACAGGGGTACATTCAGCCAGAGACTCATTCCACCGAGATGCAGCACAGAGCGTCATAGGAAGTCATTCCTGCCTGTGGCCATCAAACTTTACAACTCCTCCCTTGGAGGGTCAGGCACCCTGAGCCAATAGGCTGGTCCTAGACTTATTTCCTGGCATAATTTACATATTACTTTTTAACTATTTATGGTTTTATTACTATTTATTATTTATGGTGCAACTGTAACAAAAACCAATTTCCCCCGGGATCAATAAAGTATGACTATGATGATATTCAAGGTTGAGGTAGTTTTTTATGGAATTATGGAGAACAGGCAGGAAAATGGAGAAAGCCAAGATTAGATCAGCCTTGATGTTATTGAATAACAAAGCAAGCTTAAAGGTCTAGCCAACCTATTCTTGCTCCTTTGCCTGATCATGAGTAGTAGGAAGATTGTTTCTCTGATTCACCCCGCCAGACATATTCTCCTGGGAAAGTCAATAATATAAAATAAGCCAACTGTCAATTCTGGAAAAACACCTGGGACCCCATTTACCTCTCAGAAGAAGGCTTAATCCTTGAAGTGGTTTTACCAGATCATTGTCTCACATACTATTCACAGACAAGAGAAAATCTGCAGGTGCTGGAAATCCAAGCAACCCACACAAAATGGTGGAGGAACTTAGCAGGCCAGGAAGCAAATATGGAACAGAGTACAGTTGACATTTCAGGCCAAGACCCTTCAGCAGCACTGGAGAAAAACGGTGAGGAGTCAGAATTAGAACCTTCTAACTCTGACTCCTCATCATTTCTCCTATAGTCCTTTAATAGCCTTAAAATTAACTCTTCTGGTATGCGCTGTTTCTGCCCTTGAAAAAAAGTCTATGTCTATTCACTCACTCTATGCCTCTTAGAGCTCTTAAGATAACTTCCTAATAGATTAGGAAAGAGAGCGTTTCTCGCTGCTGCATAACGCAATATTACACAGTTGTGTAAAGACTTGACTAACAGATAAAATCAATAAGATCCTTCCAACAATGAAGGCAGTACTTGCTTTCATACATCTCTCACCTCTTCATGATGTCCCAAGATGTCTTACAGGAGATAAATTGCTCTGAAGTGCAATAATCTGGCAACTGATTTGTGTGTCGCAAGAATCCACAATAAAAAAAAAACAGAATGATCAAATAATCTACTTTTTTCTAAATTTCCACAGATGTTACTCGATGGTTCCCCTGGTCCTCTTCAATATGTTAATATGAATAAATGGATGAGCCTTTAGAAGACCGTCCTTCCCCATATAAAGAACCTCCCTCTCTGGTAAGAGCAATGCAAGGCATCAATTAAAAGAGAAACTTAATAACTGCAAGGCGTCACTTATATGCTCCACACATGTATAGCACCCTCCTAAATTCAGAGCTTCCATGGTCTCAGAATCGCACTGTCCAGCAGTGAAATTTCAATTCATTCTTGAAATTTGTGAATATTTATTCATTTGCTTGTGAGCATCACTAAATGAATGAGTTTATTTATGGAAGGTCATGGCATCCACATGAGGAATTTTTCTCTGCAGGACGAGAGGTAGCGGACAAAAAGCAAGGGATAAACAATCACTGAAGATCAGACCACTGGGGAAAATTGCCTTGAACTGATTAGATTTGATGAAACCATTAAATAACAATTAAACCATCAATGAAAAAGCTGATTATCTGTAGGATTTACTGCTTTATAATTAAATCATTAATTTACCTTTATTTAGAGTTTTTAACATAGCACATAGTGCATTTAACTCTGCCATGGACAGTCCCAAGCCTGACTGTGAAAGGAGGACTGGGCATGTGGGTGGCAACTCCATCCTGTAAAAACCCAGAGCTACAGAAATGCCAACCAAAACTCCAAAGACCCAAAGACCTCATCCCAGAGAGAGGAAGGATCTTTGCCAAGAAACCTACTAAAGTCATGTGGAGAAAGTGGAAACCTCAGGACCGATCAACCTCCAGCCCAGGACAGAGGATCCTGTAAGCTGCTGCCATGGTCCTATGCCCCAGTAGGAGTGATGAGCATAAGTAGAAGAATACTTACTCAGGAATTCCAGGGCATAGGTCCTGAAAGTCAAAATCATGGCCATTAATGATGGTGACATAAAAATTGGGTATGCTCAAAAATATCAAAAGCAGGGGAATGCAGATTACAGAGATAAAAAAGGACAAAGCCACTGAGAGTTTTGCAAATAATTTTTAGAGTGAAAGACTGATAAACCACTTGGTACAGACCATCAGCCACCCACTTACACTAATCCCAAACTGATATTCTCCAAGTTACGACATTTAAATTAGTATCATCTGAGAAAAGTAACTTTTATAATTATTATTAGAATTTGATGTTAAAATATGCCCAACTATATGGGTTTTTCCCCAGAAATAGGAATGAGTTGGAGTAACTAGCAAGCTTAGAATTTCAGAGTCCGGTTTAATATCACTGGCATACATCGTGAAATTTGTTAACTTTGCGGTAAAATGCAATGCATATTAACAGTAAAAAATATATGAATTACAGTAAATATATATATTGAATAGTTAAATTATCTGTGCAAAAATTGAAATAAAAAGGTAGTGATATAGTGTTCATGGGTTCTGTGTCCATTCAGAAATCAAATGGCAGAGGGAAAAGAATTAGACCATAAGACCATAAGACAAAGGCGCAGAAGTCGGCCATTCGGCCTATCAAGTCTGCTCTGCCATTTTATCATGAGCTGATCCATTCTCCCATTTAGTCCCACTCCCCTGCCTTCTCACCATAACCTTTGATGCTCTGGCTACTCAGATACCTATCAATCTCTGCCTTAAATACACCCAATGACTTGGCCTCCACTGCCGCCCGTGGCAACAAATTCCACAGATTCACCACCCTTTGGCTAAAAATATTTCTTCGCATCTCTGTTCTGAATGGGCGCCCTTCAATCCTTAAGTCATGCCCTCTCGTACTAGACTAGATTGTTTCTGAATCATTGAGTGTGTGCTATCAGGCTTCAGTTGTTCCGTTCTGATGGTAGCAATGAAAACCAGTCACGTCCTGAGTGATGATGGTCCTATGTGATGGACACAACATCTTGAGGCATCTCTCCTTAAAGATGTCCTGGAGATTACAGAGGGTAGTGCCCATGACGGAGCTGACAAAGTTTACATCCCTAACCATTGGAAAGTAAAGCAAACAATGCCTTGGGATTTTCTGTCTGAGTCAGCTTATGCAAGATATTCATTAGTTTTCATATTCACATCTATGTAATGTAGATACAACACAATACTGAAATGCTTAGTGCAATCATTTTACAGCACCAGCAATCGCCGATTGGGATTTGGGGTCTGCCGTCTACAAGGAGTTGGCATGATGGCATTGGATTCCTCCAGCTGCTCCGGTTTCCTCCCACAGCCCAAAGGTGTACAGTTAGTGTTGGGGTTAGTGAGCTACATTGGCACCGGAAGCATGGTGACACCTGCAGGCTGCTCCCAGAACAATCCTCGCTTATTTGATCAGAATCAGGTTTATTATCACCAGCACGTGACGTGAAATTTGTTAGCTTAGCAGCAGCAGCTCAATGCAATACAAATCTTGCAGAGGGAGAGAAAAAAAAATAAAATAAAGCATAATAATAAATAAACAAGTAAATCAATTATATTGAATAGATATTTTAAAATGTGCAAAAAAAATCAAAAAAGTGAGGTAGTGTCCAAAGCTTCAATGTCCATTTAGGAATCGGATGGCAGAGGGGAAGAAGCTGTTCCTGAATCACTGAGTGTGTGTCTTCAGGCTTCTGTATCTCCTACCTGATGGTAACAGTGAGAAAAGAGCATGCCCTGGGTGCTGGAGGTCTTTAATAATGGACGCTGCCTTTCTGTGATTTGACACAAACAAAATATTACACTGTATGTTTCAATGTACATGTGACAAATAAAGCTAATCTTATCTTAAATGATTTCTTCATGTACTTATTTCTGCTATTACTATAGTAGAGTTTACTAGCTTATTGCTTATGACCTAAGAAATCCCAAGTATAAATTACACCAAGGTATTTGAATTTAAATTTAAATATTTATGGTATTTTTAAAATAAGCTAATACCATAAGCTAATACTGGCAGGATGGAGATGCGTCTCTACCAAAGGAGGTGTAACGTGCTCCTTTCCTCCACTAGCCTGCAGATCAACCTTGGGCAAGGTGTAGCACCTGCATAGCCCCCTGATCAGGGTCACGGGAAGCCAGGGTAGCAGCTGGTGGATGGTTATATGAGCAGCTAGTCCTGGTTATGTGACCTCTGACACCAGACAGACAATCTCTGAAGAGTATTGATAATGGCAGGGGTTACCTGTCTTGTAAAGACACTGCCTAGAAGAAGGCAATGGCAAACCACTTCTGTTATGTTTTGTAACTTCAGAGCATTAAATTAATTCAAAGAAAATATACAAGAGTCTGAGATGAGGGTGTAGCTTCATCTTTACTTTTAGTGAAGCACACACATATCATCTGGTAGCATGGTGACGTATGCAATTAACGTAATTTCACATACAACCTGTAATTAATAATTTAAATGAACAAGAATGCTTAATTAAACTAATATATGATAGATGGAAGGCCATGATCACCCAGGTCATATGACATGTCACATAATGATGATGATGAATACCATACGACCATATACATTTACATCGCAGAAGAGGCCCATCATGGTCAATTTAATATTGAACACAGTGTCACTTTCCCTCTGAAATGGCACAGCAAGTCATTCAGTTCAGTATTCACTTAGGTAGGCAGTAAATATTGGCTTTGCTGGTGACACTCATATATCCCGAAAATAATTCATTAAATGAGTTATCTGCTGCTTCCTGTGGAGCCATTCTCCTAACTTACACAAGTCAGACAACTTCAGCTTGCTGGCCCGAGTTCAGTAGAACATGGGATTGTCACAAATTACATTTCAGTCACAATAACTGTTCAATCCAAGTTATTGCGGAACACAAGACCACCGTTTGTAGGCAATGGTGATTCAGAATGAGCTGAAAAGATGATGCACGACATACCTCAACAGATGCAGGTGGGAGAGGATCCTGACTGGTTGCATCATGGTCTGGTATGGAAGCACTATTATCAAAGAACTGAAATGCCTACAGAAACTAGCAGATACAGCCCAGTCCATCATGGGGAAAGATGATAAGACATAGCAGCAGAATTAGGCCATTCAGCCCATTAAGTCTGTTCTGCCATTTCATCATGGCTGATCCTAGATCCCATTCAACCCCATACACTTTGATGGCCCAACCAAACCGGAATCTACCAACTTCCACTTTGAATATACCCATGGACTTGGCCTCCACCACAGTCTGTGGCAGAGCATTCCACAGATTCACCACTCTTTGGCTAAAAAAAGTGCTCCTTCCTTCTGCTCTAAAAGGTTGCCCCCTCAATTTTGAGGTTGTGCCCTCTAGTTCTGGATATTCCCACCACAAGAAACATCCTCTCCACATCCACCTTATCTAGTTCCTTCAACATTCGCTAGGTTTCAATGAGATCCCCACGCCCTCCTCACCATCTACAAGGAGCACTGCCTCAAGAAAGCAGCATCCATCATCAAGGACAGGCACCATTCAGACTATGCCCTTTCCTCGCTGCTCTCATTAGGGAGGAAGTATTGGAGCCTTAGGTTCCTTACCACCAGGTTCAGGAACAGTTACTACCCTTCAATCATTAAGCTCCTGAACCAGCGAAGATAACTTCATTTAGCTCAGCTCTGAACTGATTCTACAACCTATCGACACACTTTCAAGGACACTATAAGCTCATGTTCTCAGAATTATATATTTACTATTTATTTATTACTATTATTATTTGTTTTTGCACAGTTTGTCTTCTTTTGGACAGTGGTTGTTCGGCAGACTTCGTATGTAGTTTCTCTATTGTACTTCTTTGTTCTATTATGAACACCGTCAATAAAATGAATCTCAGAGTAGTATATAGTGACATCTACACTGCCTTGGAAAAAGTATTCGTCTCTCACAACTATTTTCACATTCTACTGTCTCATTTTTTAAATTTGAAATATAGTAAAATAGGATTTTTTAGCTAATCCACAAATCATTGTGCATCATGTCGCTTCAAAAGGAAAATTCCAAAACCTGTCAACAATTTACTAAAAATTAAAAACCAAAATTGTGAGCCTGAAAAACGAAATTCATCCCCTTTGTAATTAGGATTCTAACATTCCTCAGGTGGAATACTGTATATTACCTTAGCAACTCATCCAGTTTGTTGATGTAGAAAATTGGAGGATCACCTGTGTTCAATTAATTCATAACAATCAATACTCCCTCTCTTTGTAAGGTCCAACAGTATGGTAGATTTTCACCAGGCCAAACCAAAATAAAGACAAAAGAGCATTCAAGACAAGTCAAGGAAATGAAAATAAAGAAGCACAGATCTGGAGAAGGGTACAAGACTATACTAAAGGCAATGAACATACATCAGAGCTCAGTGCAGTCCTTCATGAAAAATTGGAAATATATGAAACGACAGCCACACCGCCTAGGTCAAGCCGCCCCTCTAAACTCAGTCACTGGAGAAGAATGACACTTGTACAAAGGGCCACTGTGACACTACGGCAGTCACTCTGAATGAGCTGCAGGAGTCAGTGGCAACAACTGGAGATGAAGTTCATGGCCCCACAATCTTCCGAGCCTTGCACAAAATGGGCATTTTATGGAAGAGTGGCAGGGAAGAAGCCCTGGCTAAGATTGCCTGTCAAGATTTTGCAAAGCATCACTTAGAAGATACTGTAAAGACGTGGAAGAAGGTCTTCTGGTCGTATGATACTAAAGTGAAACTCTTTGGCCTCAACCTTAAGCAGTATATGTAGTGTAAATCTAATAATGGTCATCAGCCAAGTAACCCCATCCCCACTGTAAAGTATGGTGGAGGTAGCATCATGCTATGGGGATGCTTTTCAGCAGCAGGGTCTGGAAGTCTGGTCAGGAATGATGGGAAAATGAATGCTGCTAAATATAGTGAGATCCTGGATAAAAGCATGCTAGCCTCTGCCAGAAAGCTTAAATTGGGGAAGAAGTTCATCTTTTAGCAGGACAACAACCCAAAACGCCCTGCCAGAGCAGCCATGGAGCGGCTTCAAATGAAGAAAATTGATGTCTCTGAGTGGCCCAGTCAGACTCCTGACTGTAATCCGCGAGCATCTCTGGCAAGACCTCAAGATTGCTGTCCACTGCCACTCCCCAACTAATCTGGCACAGCCTGAGCAATTTTGCAAGGAGGAATGGGCAAATCTTGCTCTAACACATTGCGCAAAGCGAATAAGGACTTATCCAGAAAAGATGTATCTGGCTGTAATAGCTGCCAGAGATGGTTCCACTAAGCACTGAGCAAAGGGGGATTCAAAACTTTGAACTGCTGGCATTTCAGTTTTTGAATTCTTAGTTTTGCATGCTTGACAATTTTCCCTGTTTTTTGGGCTCTACTGTGAAAAAAAATGAATAAATAAAAATTCTCAGTTAAATTGATCGGAGTACATGGTTATAACACACATTTATGAGAACAAAGGGTTGGGGGCTGAATACTCCTACAAGACAATGTACATACTTTGATAATAAATTTACTTTGTATGAGAAGTAGTCCTGTACCGCAATGACACACTTCTACAATTTCTTAATGTTGTAGGACGAAAGGGTGGGAAGGTGGGAGAATCCAAATTCATTCATTGCCTGGCTCGATAAACTAACAGCCGGAGGCACTCAGCAAGTCAGACAACGTCTGTGGAGGAAAACGGATGGTCGATGCTTCAGGGTGGCATTCTCCATCATGCCTTTGGCCGTTTGATTTTTGATCCATATTCCAGCATCAACGATCTCTTGTGTATCAATTAGTTATCTGTCTGGAAAATGAACGGTTAGCTGGGCAAATGCTTCAGAGCAGTTGCTATACCTGGAACATATCTGATAAGAGACTCAAGAGGCAATGTACAGTTAGAGGAAATGACAACTTAGAAATCAGTGAGTGGTTGAGGAAGATCAAAGAACATGAATAATTTTAATATGGTGCATACGGTACTGTGCAAAAGTCTTAGCCATCCTAGCTATCTATATGTATCTAAGATTTTTGCACAGTAATATACCTCCCTAAAGAATTTTTACCAGCAAAGACTGAGCCTAGGTATTTTTAGCCTGTTTCCACAGAACAGTACAGGCCTTTAGGCCCACAATGTTGTGCTATCTCTTTAAGCTTCCCTCCCACAGAGGCTTTCATTTTTCTATCATTTGTGAGCTTATCCAAGAGTCTCTTAACTGGCCCTAATATATATTCCTCTACCAGTTCCCCCGGCAGTGTGTTACATGTAACCACTACTCTCTATGTTAAAAAAAACCCTGACATTTCCCCCTATACTTTCCTCCAGACACATTAAAATTAAGCCCCCCCCCCCCCATTTTAGCCATTGCCAACTTGGGACAATGCTTCTGGTGTGCACTGTATCTAAGCCTCATAGCATCTTGTACACCTTTATCCAGTCAGCTCCCATTCTCCTTCGCTCCAAAGAGAAAAGCCCTAACTCGCTTAAACTATTCTCATCGGACATGGTCATAGGGGGATCTAGACAGCATCCTGGTAGGTCTCATCGGCACCTGCTCTAAAGTTTCCACATCTTCCCAATAATGAGGCAACCAGAACTGAACACAATCCTCCAAGTATAGTCTGACCAGATTTTATAGAGATACAACATTACTTCACAGCTTTTGAACTCAATTCCTTGACTAATGAAAGTCAGCACACCAATACCCTTCTTAATTAACCTATTAACTTGCGTGGCATATTTGAGGAATCTATGCACACGGACCCCCAAGATCCCTTTGGTCCTCACACTGCTAGTCATCGTACCATTAAGCAAGTACTCTGCCTTCAAGTTTGACCTTCCAAAGTGTATCACTTCAAACTTTTCCAGATTGAACTCCATCTGCCTCTTCTCAGCCCAACTCTGCATCCTAACAATGCCCTCTTGTAGCTAATGAGAACATTCGAAACAATCCATACCATCAACCTTCTCTTTCCAATCTTTTTATCATTATTATATTATTCAAAAATAACGTGAGTACATCAAAGTAAACAACACTTACAATGTCTCAAGGAAAAAAAAACATTATTTTAAGGATTGAAAAATTTTGGTGATAATAAAAAAACCCTACTAAGCAGAAAAAGTGGAAAAAAAACCCATTAGGTGTACAACCCCGGAGCCATGCGTCATACAAAAAGCTTCTAAAGATAAATATCAAACCGCCAGCAAGAAAAAAAGTATACCAAAAATTTACAATTACATTGTGGAGGAAACCTATCAATTAACTCAAATGATAATAATGAGCAAATGTACCCCATCTTTTCTCAAAATCAAATAAAGGTTCAAAGGTTCGATTTCTAATTTTCTCCAAACTAAGACATAACATCACTTGAGAGAACCATTGTGACAAAGTGGGAGCTGATCTATCCTTCCACTTCAACAAAATGGCCCTCCTAGCTATTAATGTTACAAATGCAATAACATGTTGGTCAGACACAGAGATACCATGGATATTTTGAGAAATTATTCCAAAAGGCACAGTTAATTTGTTAGGTTGTAAATTAATTTTAAGTGCTTTACCATCAATCTTCATGTCATCTGCAAGCTTACTGACCCACCGTTCTACTTCCTTATCCAAATCATTGGTACAAATCACAAAGAAATGGTGTCTCAAAACAGATCCCTGCAGAACACCACAAGTCACTGGCCTCCAGGAAGAATACGCTCCATCTACTACCACCCTCTGCCTTCAGTGGGCATTCTGAATCCACACACTTAGGCTTCCCAAATTCCCAGACATCCAGACTTTCTAAATGAACCTACCAGGGGAAATCTTACTAAGTGGCTTACTAAAATCCATATACACCAAATCCACTACACTACCTTCATCAATTTGTTTCGTTACTTCCTCAAAGTATTCAAACAGAACTGTGAAGCATGATCTGGCTCTCACAAATCCCTGCTGATTATCCTGAATCAGACTATGCTTCTCCAAATGTTCCTAACTCCTATCTCTCAAAATACTCTCGAATAGTTTTCCCACTACCGATGTAGAACTCACGGGTCTGTAATTACCCGCCTTATCCCTATTACCTTTCTTGAACAAAGCAATAACATTTGCCATCCTCCAATTATCTAGTGCTACTCCTGTGGTCGGTTGGGATGTAAAGATCATCACCAAAGATGCAGCAATCTCTTTCTTCACATCCTGTAGTAACCTGGGATATATCCCTTCTGGCCCCAGGAACCATCCCAATGATTTTCAACCACTACTCCTTTCCTACAATAAGGCAACCAGAACTGAACACATTATCCTGAATACATATTTATATAAATATACACAGTGCCTATTAAAAAGTATTCACCCCCCCCATGGAAGTTTACATGTTTTATTGTTTAAAAACATTGAATTACAGTGGATTTAATGTGGCTTTTTTTTTTGACACTGATAAACAGGGAAGATTCTTTTGCGTCAATGTGAAAACAGATTTCTACAAATTAGTCTAAATTTATTAGAATCATTAAACATAAAATAATTGATTGCATAATTACTCTCCCCCCCCTCAAATCAGTATTTAGTAGATGCACCATTGACAGCAATAATAGCCTTGAGTCTGTGTGTATAGGTCTCTCAGTTTTGCACATCTGGACACTGCAATATTTCCCCATTTTTCTTTACAAAACTGCTCAAGCTCTGTCAGATTGCATGGGGATCGTGACTGGACAACCCTTTTCAAGGCCAGCCAAAATTCTCATTTGGATTGAGGCCTGGACTCTGACTTGACCACTCCAGGACATTAACTTTGTTGTTTTTAAGTCATTCCTGTATAGCTTTGGCTAGAGAAATGTTGAACAAGTTAGGTCTTTATTCTTTGGAGCGTAGAAGGTTGAGGGGGGACTTGATAGAGGTGTTTAAAATTATGAGGGGGATTGATAGAGTTGACGTGGATAGGCTTTTTCCATTGAGAATGGGGGAGATTCAAACAGGAGGACATGAGTTGAGAGTTAAAAGGCAAAAGTTTAGGGGTAACATGAGGGGGAACTTCTTTATTCAGGGAGTGGTAGCTGTGTGGAACGAGCTTCCAGCAGAAGTGGTTGAGGTAGGTTCGAAGTTAAATTGGATAGATATATGGAGAGGAAAGGAATGGAGGGTTATGGGCTGAGTGCAGGTCAGTGTGACTAGGTGAGAGTAAGAGTTCAGCACGGACTAGAAGGGCCGAGATGGCCTGTTTCCGTGCTGTAATTGTTATATGGTTACATGGTTTATGCTTGGGTTAATTATTTTGCTGGAAAACAAATTTCCTCCCAAGTCCCAGTTCTCTTGGAGACTGCATCAGGTATAATTCCAGGATTTCCCTGTATTTGCTGCATTTATTTTACCCTCTACCTTCACAAGCCTTCTACAGCCTCTTCAGTGAAACAGCCCCACAGCATGATGAAGCCACCACCATGCTTCACAGTAGATGGTGTGTTTTTGATCATGTGCTTATGCCAAATATAGATCTGTTTTCACTTTGACTTGAAGGAGCCTTTTTCTGTTGATCAGTGTCAAAAACGAACCAAATTAAATCCATTGAAGCAGAATCAGGTTTATTATCACCAGCATATGATGCGAAATTTGTTAACTTAGCAGCAGCAGTTCAATGCAATATATAATACAGAAGAGAAAAAAAAAATAAAAACAATAATAATAAATAAATAAATCAATTACAGTATACATATATTGAATAGATTAAAAAACGTGCAAAAAACAGAAATACTGTTTATTTAAAAAAGTGAGGTAGTGTCCAAGGGTTCAATGTCCATTTAGGATTCGGATGGCAGAGGGGAAGAAGCTGTTCCTGAATCACTGAGTGTGTGCCTTCAGGCTTCTGTACCTCCTACCTGATGGGAACAGTGAGAAAAAGGACATCCCCTGGGTGCTGGAAATCCTTAATAATGGATGCTGCCTTTCTGAGACACCGCTCCCTGAAGATGTCCTGGGTACTTTGTAGGCTAGTACCCAAGATGGAGCTGACTAGATTTACAACCCTCTGCAGCTTCTTTCAGTCCTGTGCAGTAGCCCCTCCATACCAGACAGTGATGCAGCCTGTCAGACTGCTCTCCATGGTATAACTATAGAAGTTTTTGAGTGTATTTGTTGACATGCCAAATCTCTTCAAACACCTAATAAAGTATAGCCGCTGTCTTGCCTTCCTTATAACTAAATGGATATGTTGGGACCAGGTTAAATCCTCAGAGATCTTGACAGCCAGGAACTTGAAACTGCTCACCCTCTCCACTCCTGATCCCTCTATGAGGATTGGTATGTGTTCCTTCACCTTACCCTTCCTGAAGTCCACAATCAGCTCCTTCATCTTACTGACATTGAGTGCCAGGTTGTTGCTGTGGCACCACTCCACTAGTTGGCATATCTCACTCCTTTACGCCCTCTCGTCACCACCTGAGATTCTATGGTTATATCGTCAGCAAATTTATAGATGGCATTTCAGCTATGCCTAGCCACACACTCATGTGTATATAGAGAGTAGAGCAGTGGGCTAAGCACACACCCCTCATCAGCGAGGAAGATATGTTATCACCAATCCACACAGATTGTGGCCTTCTAGTTAGGAAGTATAAAGTGTAGAAGATCCAATTGCAGAGGGAGGTACAGGGGCCCAGGATCTGCAACTTCTCAATCAGGATTGTGGGAATGATGGTGTTAAATGCTGAGCTTTAGTCGATGAACAGCATCCTGACATAGGTGTTTGAGTTGTCCAGTTGGTCTAAGGCTGTGTGGAGAGCCATTGAGATTGCATTTGCCGTTGACCTTTTGTGGCTATCAGCAAATTGCAATGGGCTCAGGTCCAGGTCCAGGAGTACAGTCTAGTCATAACCAAGCTCTCGAAGCATTTCATCACTGTAGATGTGAGTGCTATCAGGCGATAGTCATTAAGGCAGCTCATGTTATTCTTCTTAGGCACTGGTATAATTGTTGCCTTTTTGAAGCAAGTGGAAACTTCCTCCCATAGTAGTAAGAGGTGGAAAATGTCCTTGAATACTCCCACTAGATGTTTGGCACTGGTTTTCAGAGCCTTACCAGGTACTCCATCGGTACCTTCCACCTTGCGAGGATTCACCCTCTTTAAAGACAGCTTAACATCAGCCTCTGAGACAGTGATCACAGGGTCATCAGGTGCAGCAGGGATCTTCACAGCTGTAGTTGTGTTCTCCCTTTCAAAGCAGGCATAGAAGGCGTTGAGTTCATCTGGTAGTGAAGCATCACTGCCATTCACTCTGTTGGGTTTCACTTTGTAGGAAGTTAAGTCTTGCAGACCCTGCCAGAGTTGCCGTGCATCCGATGTCGCCTCCAACCTCAATCAAAAATGTCTCTTTGTCCTTGAAATAGCCCTCCGCAAATCATACCTGCTTTTCTGGTACAGGCCTGGGTCGCCACAGATCTAGCCCTCAGCAGACAACATACCTCCTGGTTCGTCCACGGCTTTTGGTTTGGGAATGTACAGTAAGTCTTTGTAGGCACACACTCATCCACACAGGTTTTATTGAAGTCAATAACAACTGCAGCATCCACGTTTGATGATGAATCCCTGAATACAGTCCAGTCCACTGATTCAAAGCAATCCCGTAGGCGCTCCTGTGCTTCCCTTGTCCAAACCTTCTTGGTCCTCACTAGTAGTGCTGCAGTCCTCAGCTCTGCCTCTCGGTTTTTTTGCACTACCTTACTTTCTATTTTTCTATTTTATATTTATGATTTATAATTTAAATCTTTAATATTTATTAATTTTTACTATTTTTAATATTTAATATTTGTAATCCAGAGAGCAGGAAGCACAGAATCAAATATCGTTGTGATGATTGCACGTTCTAGTATCAATTGTTTGGCGACTATAAAGTATAAAGTATCAAGTATAAACTGGAGCACCTGGAGCAAACCCACACAGTCATGGAGTGAACGCAGTCTCCATGTTTCATCTGATTTAATCAAGTGGATGCATATCACCATATTTATTAATATTCTTGAGAACTTCCCTACTAAGCCACAAAAAATTCATGCAGATAATTTTCCGTGGAATTATACAAGTGCTACTTGACAAAGAACATTTGAAGTTTACACACATTTACTGTTGTGGAGATTTAGATATTTAAGTGGGAATCTGCCAAACTTCCAGCAAAGAAGCCTTTTAGGCAATTTCCGTGTGGAGGTAAGCGATCCTTTTGAAGTCTCCAAACAGATTAATTCTGGAGAAGGCGTATCAGAAGGTGGCCAAGCATGGCTGATGCATTCTCAATGCCTCATACATGAATAACATGCTCCTCATTCACTGTGAGAAGAAGGACTGTCAATTCATTGAAACAAGATTGAGAACAGCATCTGCTTCAGAACTATGCTGTCTTCACTGAAAAACAGTCCCTTTGGCTATCTGGTGAGGGTTTATGATAAAGCAACTTGCATGCCACTTTGAATATGGATGCGGTATTCTTGTGGTCATGCTGCCAAAGTCGTAGTCGAAATAGTAGTAGCAGTGGTGCTGTAATTGCTCGAGCCAAGTATGATGTTCTCCAAAGGGGTTGTCTATTCTTGGGTCTTCAGGTAGCCAGTCTGGGATCCACATATTCTGGTGCAGTGTGAACAAGAGTAAATGGTAGCTCTGGTGAGTGGTTAGGTCTTTCGGTATTTTTAGTCTCTCCTTTCAAATTTCTTGGTGGTCACCTGGCGGAGAATCTCACCTGGTCCTTCAACACCAGCTCCATAACAAAGAAAGCCCAGCAGCATCTCTACTTTCTGCAAAGGCTGAGGAAAGTCCATCTCCTACCCCCCCCCCCCGCCATCCTCACCACATTCTACAGAGGTTGTATTGAGAGCATCCTGAGCAGCTGCATCACTGCCTGGTTCAGAAATTGTACCATCTCGGATTGCAAGACCCTGCAGCGGATAGTGAGGTCAGCAGAGAAGATCATCGGGGTCTCTCTTCCCGCCATTAGAGACATTTACACCACACGCTGCATCCGTAAAGCAAACAGCATTATGAAGGACACCACGCACCCCTCATACAAACTCTTCTTCTTCCTGCCATCTGGCAAAAGGCACCGAAGTATTCGGGCTGTCACGACCAGACTATGTAACAGTTTCTTCCCCCAAGCCATCAAACCCCTCAATACCCAGAGCCTGGACTGACACCAACCTACTGCCCTCTACTGTGCCTATTGTCTTGTTTATTATTTATTGTAATGCCTGCACTGTTTTGTGCACTTTATGCAGTCCTGGCTAGGTCTGTAGTCTAGTGTAGTTTTGTGTTGTTTTTACGTAGTTCAGTGTAGTTTTTGTATTGTTCATGTAGCACCATGGTCCTGAAAAACATTGTCTCTGTACCATAACTGCACTGTACCAGTAGTTATGGTCGAAATGACAATAAAAAGTGACTTGACTTGACTCGACTCATGGCTGCCATTTGTTTTCAATAGTAAAGAGGAGGTTGTTATCATATAGTGTAGCTCTCCCTTGAACAGATTTCCTTGAGGTGTATCTGTTGAGTGTACTGTCTTCCCAGTACTGAGAAGTAGTATTGAATTTCTTCAGGCTGATTTTCATGTTACTTTTAAGGCATTTCCTTTCCCACCAGGGGCTCACTAACCTTCCTTCAGCTGGGAGTAAAGGATCTGTCTGAGGGGGGGGGGGGGATGTGTGTTAGGCTATCCATTACTGTTGCTGTTGCTTTACTGAGGAGGAGATGCTCTTCATGTTTGCCTCCCGAGAAAGAATCCAGCCAACACCACTTAAAAGCCCATCAAGCAGCCCAAGAGCCTGGTGTTAAAAATAAACTGTAGAAGCTTGAGTCTTTGAAACCATCTGGATGTCAATGGAACCCAATTACCATCTTCATGTAGTCTGACCTCTGTTTGCTGCCACCCCCACACAATTAATGTACAAGTGGTACAAACAATTGGCAGCAAAGGGTCAAACAAGTCTCTGTACAGTTATGCAATAACTGGTTTGCTTCATTTTTATTCTCAAGATCTGGGCACCGCTGGCCACATTTATTTCACATCATTTGCTTCTAAGAAGGAGGCAGCGCAAGTTTTATACTACTGCGAGCTTATAAAACATTTCCTGAAAATATTCCTTCACTCTGCTGTTACTGGGCCATTAGAGATGGCCGCAATATATCCACATAGCACAGTGTACAGGTGTGAGATAGATCTGCTGGGTGAGTGGTTTCGCAAAAATCACCTCAAACTCAGTGTCAGCAAAACCAAGGATTTAGTTGTGGACTTCAGGAAGGGGAGGGTGGGTATGAGAACACGCACCAATCTTAATTGAGGTGTTAGTGGTGGAAAGGGTAAACAGCTTGAAGTTCCTGAGAGTCATCATCTTAGAGGACCTTTCTTGGACTCAGCACGCAGATGCATCTATGAAGAAGGCATGTGAGCAGCTATACTTCGTTAGGAGCTTGAGAAGCTTTGTCTGTAACCGAAGACTCTCGCAAAATTCTAAAGATGCACAGTGAAGAACATTCTGACTAGTTGCATCATGGTCTGGTATGGAGGCTCCAGTGCACAGGATCGCAAAAGATTGTGGAGGGAATTGTAGAACAGCCAGCTCAATCATGCGTACGACTGCTCTCATCGTCAAGGACATCTTCAAGAGGAGGAGCCACAAGAAGGCAGCATTTGTTATCAAGGACCTTCCAGGTCATGCTTTCTACTCATTATCGTCATCAGGGAGATGACACAGGAGCTTGAAGACCCACGCTCAACGATACAGGAACACCTTGCTTCCCTCTTTCATCCTACTTTTGAATGAACTTACGCACACTGCCTCATTATTCCGGTCTGCACTAATTATTTTATTTTGTAATTTGGAATGGGGTGGCACCGCAGCAGAGCGGTTAGCACAAAGCTTTGCAGCATCAGCAATCATCACTGGGGTTCAGTTCCCACTGCTGTCTGTACAAGGTCCCCATGACCACGTAGGTTTCCTCCGGATGCACTGGTTTCCTCCACATTCCAAAAGCCCTACAGTTAGGGTTAGTGAGTTGTGGACATGCTATGTTGATGACAGAGCTAGAGTGACACTGGAGAGAAACCCCAGCACAACCTTCGTACTGGGTCGGCCTTTGATGCATTTCACTGTGTGTTTCAATGTACATGCAACAAATAAAGCTAGTCTGTCATTCATAGTAATTTTATGTCTTTGCACTTTTCTGTTGCCATAAATGGCAAATTTCACATCTTATAGGACAGTGCTTGTAAGCCCATTTCTAATTCTGATTCAGATTGGGTTATTGCATATAAGTCAGAGCAAGTAAGGGTAACAAGTTTCTTTCCTAAGGAATACAAGTATACCAAATGACATTTGACAATTATCTCCTCATTTCGAGACCTCTAACATGGGTATTCATCATCATCATTATGTACCATGTCGTATGACGTAGACAATCATGTTCTTTTGACCATGATTGTTCTTGGCAAATTTTTCTAAAGAAGTGGTTTGTCATTGCCTTCTTCTGGGCAGTGTCTTTACAAGATGGGTGACCTCAGGCGTTATCAATACTCTTCAGGGATTGTCTACCTGGTATCATTGGTCGCATAACCAGGAATCGTGATATGCACCAGCTGCTCATTCGACCATCCACCACCTGCTCCCATGGCTTCATGTGACCCTCACTGGGGGGCTAACCAGGTGTTACACCTTGGCCAAGAGTGACCTGCAGGCTAGTAGAGGGAAGGTGCGCATCACACTCCTTTAACAGAAACGTATCTCCAACTGGCCACCCACGAGGATATTAGCTCTTTTATTTCAGGTTGTTTAATTCACTAAATTTGAATTCTCAAAGCTGTCCCAGTGGGATTTGAACTCACACTTGCAAACTATTAGTCTGGAATAGAACTTCTAGGTGTAGTGATATTACAGCAGCTGTAGTCAGTGACTGGTGAAATTGCCGATGTTGTGAAACACAAACTTGTCAAGGTGGAACTACAAATATGAAGGACAGGTCATAAACAGGGGAAGATGAACTTCTGAACACTGTAAAAGAGAAAAATCTAAGGCATACACCTCACAACTTCCAACAGGCTGCCACAGTTCTGAAGACATTCTCATTCATTTTCCAGGACATTTGGATGAGTAAATGTTAGGAAATGTTTAGTGGGAATATAGACCGAACCTGGCAAATAGCACTAGATTAGGTGGGCATCTTGGTCAGCATGGACCAGATGGTCTGAGGGGCCTGTTTCCCTGCTGTATTATTCTATGATTCTGTAACTCCAAAGGAAAGTAACAAGAAAATCAGTGGAAAATCAAACATCCTACCACCCTATCAATTGCCAGCACTTCAAACCTAGGGCCTGGCTAATATGACTATTGAACAGGCTCATCCAGGTGCTGGTCATCAGTTCTATACAACAGCACCAGTGGCACAGAGAGTTAGCATTTGACAACTTGCTCTCTTGATCAGGCGCCATGGAGATAATAATCTCTACTGGGCTCCTTCTCCAAGGATCGTCGCCTTGTTGTTGTGGAGAGACTTGTGAGTACCTCAGATCCTGAGTGCAAAGCCGCCTGAAGTTTAGCCGTCTGGCGCTTAGCTGCTGGTAGGATCACCCATGGTGGCAAGGTCAGGGGGGAGGTTCCAGACAAGGAGAAGTCTAAATCAAGAACTCAGCGGTGGAGCTGGTGGAAGATGATGACCCATCAAGGCAGCAGTGAAGGTGGAGAAAGACTGAGCAGGTGAAGGGACCCCAGTTGCCTTACATTTCGTGCCACTGGACCCTGACATCAATCTGTCAAGGGCTGTGCAGTGGCTGCCCACACATTGGTCTCCCACATTAAACCAAATGACGCTCAGACTTTCTGCATTAAGGGAACCCAACCTAACACCCCGGATTATGTCCCACGAGGATCAGCAAGTATGAAGGTGGAAGAAACATGAGGTCTGGAAGCCTCAGTCCAACACTGACCAGATTATGTAGATCACGGATTGGTCTCTACAGCCACCTGAAAACCCACCAATACTTTATACTTTATACTTTATTGTCGCCAAACAATTGATACTAGAACCTACAATCATCACAGCGATATTTGATTCTGCGCTTCCCACTCCCTGGATTACAAATATTAAATATTAAAAATAGTTAAAATTAGTAAATATTAAAAATTTAAATTATAAATCAGAAATAGAAAATAGAAAAATGGGAAGTAAGGTAGTGCAAAAAAACCAAGAGGCACATCCAGATATTTGGAGGGTATGGCCCAGATCCGGGTCAGGATCCATTCGGCAGTCTTATCACAGTTGGAAAGAAGCTGTTCCCAAATCTGGCTGTACAAGTCTTCAAGCTCCTGAGCCTTCCCCCGGAGGGAAGAGGGACGAAAAGTGCGTTGGTTGGATGGGTCATGTCCTTGATTATCCTGGCAGCACTGCTCCGACAGCGTGCGGTGTAAAGTGAGTCCAAGGACAGAAGATTTGTTTGTGTGATGTGCTGGGCTGTGTTCACGATCTTAGAAACATAGAAACGTAGAAAATAGGTGCAGGAGTAGGCCATTCGGCCCTTCGAGCCTGCACCGCCATTCAGTATGGTCATGGCTGATCGTCCAACTCAGAACCCTGTACCAGCCTTCCCCCCATACCCCCTCATCCCTTTAGCCACAAGGGCCATATCTAACTCCCTCTTAAATATAGCCAATGAACTGGCCTCAACTGTTTCCTGTGGTAGGGAATTCCACAGATTCACCACTCTCTGTGTGAAGAAGTTTTTCCTAATCTCGGTCCTAAAAGGCTTCCCCTTTATCCTCAAACTGTGACCCCTCATTCTGGACTTCCCCAACATCGGGAACAATCTTCCTGCATCTATCCTGTCCAATCCCTTTAGGATTTTATATGTTTCAATAAGATTCCCCCTCAATCTTCTAAATTCCAATGAGTATAAGCCTAGTCGATCCAGTCTTTCATCATATGGAAGTCCTGCCATCCCAGGAATCAATCTAGTGAACCTTCTTTGTACTCCCTCTATGGCAAGGATGTCTTTCCTCAGATTAGGGGACCAAAACTGCACACAATACTTCTGGTGTGGTCTCACCAAGGCCTTGTACAACTGCAGTAGTACCTCCCTGCTCCTGTACTCGAATCCTCTTGCTATGAATGCCAGTGTACCATTCACCTTTTTCACCGCCTGCTGTGCCTGCATGCCCACTTTCAATGACTGGTGTATAATGACACCCAGGTCTCGTTGCACCTCCCCTTTTCCTAATCGGCCACCATTCAGATAATCTGCAGCTTCTTCCGGTCTTGGACAGGACAACTTCCATACCAGGTTGTGATGCAACCTAGAAGAATGCTTTCTACGGTGCATCTATAAAAATTAGTGAGGGTTTTAGGGGACAGGCCAAATTTCTTTAGTTTTCTCAGGAAGTAAAGGTGCTGGTGGGCCTTCTTGGCAGTGGACTCTGCTTGGTTGGACCAAGTCAGGTCATTTGTGATATTGACCCCGAGGAACTCCAATGACAACTACTTAGGAGAACATCATAGCCAACTCATGTGATCGCACTTTTGTGTTCCAGCAGGTTAAATTCCTCCTTTTGTTGATGTCACAGGGGAATGTCAAAATGATCCAATTGCTTGGTGTTGTGTTTTACCATTCCAGGAAATTGGCGAGGCTAAGTAGACAGATGAATATAAAGCCTGACATGCCGACTCTATCCAAATGATTCAGTTCTTGATGCAATGAGTTTACCTCAGGTCACAGATAAAGGTCGAATATTTTTAGTTTTAAAATTAGCTACATTGATTTGATTGTGCCAAATAATTGCAAGGTGGACAAGGCCAAATATGGCAGGGTTCCCATACAAAGAAGGAAAAGGCCACTCCCAACCAATCTGTAAACAGAGAAATGAGTGGGCAATTAAAACTAACAGATGGAACACTGTGAGGATCTCCTTGCCAAATGCTGAATGAACCTCTGCTCTGATGAAAAATCTGTCTCTAATGCTCAATGAAGAAAACTTGGGAAGTAGGTGAGAAGAACGAAGACACAAATTCAGTGGATCAATTAGTTTGTCTTCAGTTGTTTTCCCTTAAGCGGGGTTTTGTCTCAGTTACATGTGGAACAGTTGACACTGCATTTTCCTTTTTCATTGCATGATACGGACAAAAAGCAACTTTTTCCTGCCAGTGAATCAATCAGTGGTAATGATAGCTGCAGAAGAGATAAACAGCATGTATTCATTGTAACAGCAGCTGCAGAAAAATGATTGACTACTTTTAATAAGGAGTCATGAAGCAACAACCAATAATTGCTCACGTCACAGGGAAAACAAACTTTTAAACACGTAATTTATCATATTTAACAGACTGATGCAATCTGCCTGCTGAGGTACTTGGCACATAAGTGCGTATTAACATTGAACACCAGTTTCCCAGGGAAAAACATTGCACTCCCTCTTTTTGGCAGGAATCACACCAGGACCTCATTTTGCAAAACTAATGAGCCTCCCCCTCCAGCGCAGCTTGGGTCAATTTGCTTTTGTCTCAGTTTAATGAAAAGTCTGCTCTCACTTAAGCTTTTTTTGTTGCCTAGGGTTACAGTGTAAGACTCCTTTAGAAATGAAAATTTGTGGGTTAAATTTTCTCTGCAAAACAGTCTTCTGGATAGCCAAGGTTGAACTGAAAGAATACTTCAGCCTGTTTTTAATGCAAGGCACCACTTAGGTAAAAGGCTTGAGGCCCACATCAGGAGCAGTGATCCTGAGGATTGTTAAGACTGTAATTGACAATTAGTTGCCCTGCTGATGATCAGTAATGAGGACACATGGCACTAGGTGATCTGAAAACTTGATGCATGTGCAAAGTGATATGTCAGCATTAATCAAGAGGTGATTTTTCCTCCTTTTAACTGCGGCTCTGAAGGCAATTGGAACGCCCTGTTTCTAGCTGGTTAAAATTAACTAATAATATGACTTGTCCCAGAACAACTTTACCCTGTTTGGTTTACATTTACCAATGGCTCACAGATCTGAAGGGTTAGCTGTGCCTCAGTTAGGTGCATTTCACCCACATAATGAAACAATTCAAGATGGTGGCTGTAGCTCATATCACTTTGGGCTGAAGGGCTTGTTTCAGTGCCATTTGACTCTATGTCCTTTTGGGGTCCTGCTTATGTACCAACCATTTGCAAAAAAGTAGTGTTAATTTGCCACAGTATTAGAATTATAAGAGGGTTCTAACTTGCATTTTGGTCATAGAAATGGATCCATTCAAAACAAATAGAGCAACAATCAATACAACTTCTTCATTTTTCTTTTTTTTCTCAAATGTAGCTTTAATTTTAAGGTTTGATTCAGGGAATGCACGTAACATACAATCTCACCTGGTCCCTCAACACCATCACTTTTGAGGGACCAGGAGACTGAGGTGAGCGAGGCCCCATCTCCATCACCCCACCCCCCACTCCAGTCTAATACATATTTGCATGATCACCTTTGAGAGTTTCCTGACCAGCTGCATCATCATCCAGAATTACAAGGCATCTGACCACAAGACCCTACAAGGAATTGTGAGGGCTGCTGAGCAGATCATTGGGATCTCTCTAACACTCATCCGAAATATTTATCAGGAGCACTGCATACACTGGGCCCTTAGCATTGTCAACGATTTCTCCCATGACCTCTTACCATCAGGCAAGTGGTTCTGTAACATTAGGACAAGAACTGTTAGTATGGGAAATGGCTTTGTCACCCAGGCCATGAAACTACCGAACTCCTTGCCACCAGCCAAGTCCCATCACACAGGAAGTGCCAATAGCATTATACTGTATACTTCATTGTTTGTTGATTTATTTGTGGTAATATTACTTTATGTGCCATGTGTCTATTACGTATATGTACTGTGTTGTGAACCTTGGTCTGGAGGAACATTGCTTCATTTGGCATATACATGAAAATGGGTTAACTTACAGGTTGAGTTGGTAGTGAAGAAATGCACTGTTAGGCTTCATTTCAAGAGGACTAGAATATAACAGCAAGGACATAATGCTGAGGTTTTATGAGGCATTGGTCAGATTGTACTTGGCGTATTGTGCGCAGTTTTGGGCCCCTTATCTAAGAAAAGTTATGCTAGCATTGGAGACAGTCTAGAAGAGGTTCACGAGAATTATTGCTAGAATGAAAGGGTTAACTGTAAGGAGCATTAGATGATTCTGGGCCTGTACTCGCTGGAGCATAAAAAAATGTTGAGGGATCTCATTGAAACACATCGAATATTGAAAGGCCTAAGTTTGGAGAGTATGTTTCCTATGGTGGGGGGGTCTAGGGCCAGAGGCCACAGCCACAGAATAGAGGACGTCCATTTAGAACGGAGATGAGGAGGAATTTCTTTACCCAGAGGGAGATGAATTCGTGAAACTCATTGCTAGAGACGGCTGTGGAGGCCGTGTCATTGAGTATAGTTAAAGCAGAAGTTGATAGGTTCTTTGTTAATCAGGACGTCAAAGGGTATGCGGAGAAGGCAGGAGAATGGGGTTGAAAAGGATAATAAATCAGCCATGACGCAATGGTGGTGAATACTCGATGGGCTAAATGACATAATTCTGCTTCTATGTCTTATCGTCTTATGGTCTTATTCTATGGTAACTGAACAATTATTTGACCATTTGTTTTATCATAGCTTTCTGTGTAAGTACTTGAAAACTTTAACCAAAAATGCTTCCACAATTTATGCTGCCCACATTCTTTGTGTAGGTTAACAGTGGGAAAATTTACCTGAATAAAGATAAATCCAGCAGAGCCCAAAGGCAAAGTCATTCAAGCAGTTTGTGAACAGGAACATCCATCAGTGTTATAAGCTAGGATCCATAAACAATTTGACTTTGGGAAAAGGCTGAAAGTGAATTATCAATTCCACGATTCAATCTTTTCTGATTGAAGCTAAGAATATTGAAAATTGAGAGGTATACATTAAAATGTCCTGGAGAATCAAGATTACTCATTTTATATCCGTGCACAAATGCATCTCTTATGTTTTATACCATCAAATGTAGAATGCAGAAATGTGCATTGTAGAAGCTGTAAAATTGACCTGACATCCAATACCGCAGTCTACTTGCAGCTTATAAGCTTGCTGCCACTGTGAATGTTAGGTGCCATCAAAATCTCGAAGTCGGTACTCTGTCACCAAAATGAAGAGTGCCTAGACTCGCTCAGAGTGACAGTCACTGCCTGCCGTATTCTAGAAGAACAGACTTTTAGATGGAAGCAACAAAGAGGAAATAACAAAACAGATAACTTGAGATCTTGCTGGTAAGTAGCTTAATAAGTACTGGTGCACAACCAACTCAATTAAATTAAATCAGGATTTAATTGGTTAATAACTTTGATGGGAAAACTTATTTAAAAAATAAACATTTTATTTAGATTGAGTGTGGAAGTTTAAAGCCTCTCTGTGTAGTAGTTCATATACAATATTGAACACAGAGTTACCTCACACAGATTCATTCATCCCACAAAGGCAGCACACTCAGTGCATTAAAATAAGTACCCCGTATAATTCTTATGCTAAAGCTACAGACTGCAATCAGTTTGAGAGGTCTTTTGCTGGTTACATAGGCTTATAAAGAGCTAGGGTGCTTTAGGCTCTTTTTGGCAGGCTGCAATAAGTACGGGGCCATTAAAAAAGGGAGGATTAAGCAGAGTGGCTATTGTTGGAGTGGGCCAGTGTTAGAGTGGAAAAAAACTTGGAAAAGCACAAGTGGAATTATAAGTAAGTTCCAGTAATTATTTTTCTCTGTTAGTACATAGCAACTGTGCTGAGAATGGGTCCAGAGTTAATGGTATGTTCCTTGTGTGAGATGTGGGAACTCTCAGAGACTTCCAGTTTCCCTGAAAACCACATCTGCACAAAGTGCATTAAGCTGCAGATCATTGTAGACTGTGTTAAAGAATCAGGGTTCTAGCTCAATGAGTTTCACATCACACAGGAGAATGAGGAGGTGATAGACCATAAGACCATTGAACCATAAGATACAGGAGCAGAATTCGGCTATTTGGCCCATTGAGTTTGCTCCGCCATTTCATCACAGCTGATCCAGTTTTCTTCACAGCCCTAATCTCCTGCCTTCTCCCTGTATCATTTCATTCCCTGACCATCAAGAACCTATCAACCACTGTCTTAAATAATCATAAAGACTTAGCCTTCACAAATGCCTGTGGCAAAGAATCCCACAGATTCACCAGTCTTTGGCTAAAGAAATTCCTCCTCATCTCCATTCTAAAACACCACCCCTCTATTCTGAGGCTGTGTTCTCTGGTCTCAGACTCTCCCATGATAGGAAACATTCTCTGCACACCCTATTAAGGCCTTTCACTATTCAATAAGTTTCAATGAGGTCCCTTCATTCTTTTGAATTCTAGTGAATACAGGCCCAGACCAATCAAATGCTCTTCATATGATAAGCCATTCAATCCTGGAATCATTTTTGTGAACCTCCATTGAACTCTTTCCAGTTTCAGCACATCCTTTCTAAGACAAGGGGCCCAAACTGCTCACAATACTCCAAGTGAGGCCTCAACAGTGCCTTATAAAGTCTCAACATTACATCCTTGCTTTTATATTCTAGTTCTCTAGAAATGAATTTTAACATTGCATTTGCCTTCCTTACCACAGACTCAACCTGCAAACTGATATTTAGGGCATCCTGCACAAGGACTCCCAAGTCCTTTTGCACCTCAGATTTTTGTATTTTCTCTCCAGTTAGAAAATAGCCAACCCGTTCATTTCTTCTACCAAAGTGCATGACCATGCATTTCCCAAAACTGTATCCCATCTGCCATTTCTCTGCCCATTCTGCAAATCTATCTAAGTCCTTCTGTAGCCTCTCTGCTTCCTCAAAACTACCTGCTTCTCTACCTATCTTCATAATGTCTGCGAACTTTGCAACAAAACCATCAATTCCATCATCCAACGTAACATACAACGTAAAAAGGACCCCTGTGCCACATCACTTGTCACTGGCAGGCAACCAGAAAAGGCTCCTTTTATTCTCACTCTTTGTCTCAGTTACTGCTTTATACACGCTAGAATCTTTTCTATCATACCATGGGCTCATAGCTTGTTAAGCAGCCTCATGTATGGCACCTTGTCAAAGGCCTTCTGAAAATCCAAGTACACACCATCAATGTCCTAGGGAGATTGATTGCTAGTACTGTTGGGGAGGTTTTAAACTAATATGGCTGGGGGATAAGGACCCACACAGGAAAGAAGAGGGAAGTGATGCAGAGACCAAAGCTAGAGTTAGTGAAGGAAAAAGTAAGAGTAGAGTGCATAAAAGTAAAAAGCAAAAATCGCATAGGTCACTAGATTCTAAAAGGATAATGAGTATAAGGGCACTTTATCTAAATGCCCGTAGTACTAGAAACAAGGTTAGTGAACTTATGGCACAGATCAGTACCAAGGCATATGATTTAGTGACCATTACAGAAACCTGGTTGCAAGGTGGAGATGACTGGGAATTAATTATCCAAGGGTATCAGGTAATACAGAAAGAAGGGCAGGAAGGCAAAGGAGGTGGGGAGGTGCTCTTAAGTAAGGATGTGATCGGGGAAATTGTGAGAGACGATATAAGATCTATGGAGCAGAATGTTGAGTTCATCTGGGTGGAGATTAAGAATAGTGAAGGGAAAAAATCACTGGTGGGAATTGTCTATAGGCCACCTAATAAAAATATCGCAGTGGCAGAGGCGATTAACCAAGAGATTACTGAGGCTTGTAAGAACGGAACGGCAGTTGTTGTGGGAGATTTTAACTTCCACATAGGTTGGGTGAGTCAGGTTGGTCAAGGAAGTCTTGAGAAGGACTTCATAGAGTGCATCTGTGATGGCTTTCTTGAGCAGCATGTTAGTGAACCTACAAGGGAATATGTTATCTTAGTTCTAGTCCTGCGTAATGAGACAGGTAAGATTAACGATCTTGTAGTCAGGGATCCTCTTGGAAAGAGTGATCATAGTGTGATTGAATTTCACATA
This sequence comes from Mobula birostris, assembly GCF_030028105.1. Classification (NCBI taxonomy): domain Eukaryota; kingdom Metazoa; phylum Chordata; class Chondrichthyes; order Myliobatiformes; family Myliobatidae; genus Mobula; species Mobula birostris. The sequence continues at coordinate 21,969,043 of NC_092376.1, read as the reverse complement.
CAGATGGAGGATGAAATAGTTAGATCTAAAACTAGTGTATTATGCTTGAACAAGAGAGAATACGACAGGATGAGGGAGGAGTTGGCTAATGTGAATTGGGAGAACACGCTATTTGGTAGGACAGATGAAGAACAGTGGAATACTTAAGAGATTTTTCAGTGCTCAACAAAAGTATATTCCAGTCAAAAGTGAGGACAGTAAGTGTGGGTAGAGCCATCCTTGGATAACTAAGGTAATAAAAGATAGTATCAAATTAAAAGCTCATGTGTACAAAGTCGCAAACAGTGGTAGAAAACTGGAGGATTGGGAAAACTTTAAAAAGCAACAAAGAACAACTAAACAAGAAATAAAGAAAGGGAAAATAGGGTATGAAAGTAAATAAGCAGAAAATATAAAAACAGATAGCAAAAGTTTTTATAAATATATAAAGTGGAAGAGGGTGGCTAAAGTCAACGTAGGTCCCTTGGAAGACAAGAAGGGGAAATTGATACTGGGTGATAAGGAAATGGCTGAGGCATTGAACGACTATTTTGTGTCAGTCTTCACAGTGGAGGACACGTCTAATATGCCAAAGAATGATGTTATGGACGAAATGGGAGGTGAGGACCTCAATAAAATCACTGTCACTAAAGAGATAGTGATGAGCAAACTAGAGGGCCTGAAGGTAGATAAGTCTCCTGGTCCTGATGGGATGCATCCCAGGGTGCTGAAGGAATTGGCAAAGGTTATAGTAGACACGTTGGTAATCATTTATCAACATCCTCTAGACTCTGGGCAGGTCCTGGCAGATTGAACAACAGTAAATGTCACACCACTTTTTTAAAAAAGATGTAGGCAACAGACAGGAAACTATAGGCCAATTAGCTTAACATCTGTAGTTGGGAAAATTCTTGAAGCTGTCATTGAGGAAGAAATAGCAAAATATTTAGAAAGGAGTGCTTCCATTAGACAGATGCAGCATGGGTTCAGAAAGGGCAGGTCCTGTTTGACAAACTTACTGGAGTTATTTGAGGACATAATGATTGCAGTGGATAAAGGGGAACAGGTGGATGTTGTATACTTCGATTTTCAGGAGGCGTTCGATAAGGTGCTGCACAAGAGACTTATAAATAAGATACGGATGCGTGGAGTCGGAGGAAGTGTATTGGCATGGATAGTGGATTGGATAACCAATAGAAGGCAGAGCGTTGGTATAAATGGGTGTTTCTCCGGTTGGCAGTCAGTGGTGAGTGGGGTGCCTCAGGGGCCACAGCTGTTTACCATTTACATTGATGATTTGGAAGAGGGGTCTGTGTGTAGCGTAGCAAAAATTGCTGATGACACTAAACTGAGTGGAAAAGCAAATTGTACAGAGGGATATAGATAGGTTAAGTGAGTGGGCCAAGGTCTAGTAGATGGAATACAACGTTGGTAAATGCGAGATCATCCACTTTGGAAGGAATAATAGAAGAGCAGATTATTATTTACATGGTGAAAGATTGCAGCATGCTGTTGTGCAGAGGGACTTGGGAGTGCTTGTGCATGAATCGCAAAAAGTGTGCTTGCAGGTACAACAGGTTATTAAGAAGGCAAACAGAATGTTGGCCATTGCTAGAGGGATTGAATTCAAGAGCAGGGAGGTCATGCTGCAACTATACAGGGTACTGGTGAGGCTGCACCTGGAGTACTGTGTGCAGTTCTGGTCTCCATACTTGAGGAAGGATATACTGGCTTTGGAGGCAGTGCAGAAGAGATTCACCAGGTTGATTCCAGAGATGAAGGGGTTAACCTATGAGGAGAGATTGAGTTGCCTGGGACTATACTCTCTGAAATTCAGAAGAATGAGAGGGGATCTTATAGGAACGTACAAAAATTTGAAAAGGATAGATAAGATAGAGATAGGAAAGTTGTTTCCATTAGTAGGTGAGACGAGAACTAGCGAACATTCCCTCAAAATTCAGGGAAGAAGATTTAGGATGAAGATGAGAAGAAATTGTTTTTCCCGGAGAACGGTGAATCTGTGGAATTCTCTGCCCAGGGAAGCAGTTGAGGCTTCTTCACTAAATATATTTAAGATGCAGTTAGATAGATTTTTACATAGTAGGGGAATTAAGGATTATGGGGAAAATGCAGGTAGATGGAGCTGAGTTTACAGACAGTTCAGCCATGATCTTATTGATTGGCGGGGCAGGCTCGCTGGGCCAGATGGCCTACTCCTGCTCCTATTTCTTATGTTCTTATGTTCTAACCGATTCTCCTTCGTCTATTCTGCTTGTTATTTCTTCAAAGAATTCCAACAGATTTGTCAGGCAAGGTTTTCCTCCAAGTACCCTGAGACCTTATCCTTAATAATCGACTCCAACATCTTTCCAACCACTGAGGCCAGACTAACAGGCCTATAGTTTCCTTTCTTCTGCCTCTCTTCCTTCTTGAAGAGTGGAGTGACTTTTGAAATTTTCCAGTCCCTCAGAAGCATTCCAGAGTCTAGTGATACTTGAAAGGTCATTACTAATGCCTCCACAATCTCTTCAGCAACCTCTTTCAGAACACTGGGGAGTTCACCATCTGCTCCAGGTGACTTACCTACCTTCAGAACTTTCAGTTTCTCAACAATCTTCTCTCTAGTTAAGGAAACTTCACACGTTTCATGCCCCCTGATATCGGGAACTTCCACAATACTGCTAGCGTCTTCCACAGACTGATGAAAAATACTTCTTCAGTTCATCTGCTATTTTGTTCTGCCCATTAACTACTTCTCTGGTATTGTTTTCCAGCTGTCCAATATCCACTCTTACCTCTCTTTACACTTTATGTTTCTGAAGAAACTTGGTATCGTCTTTAATATTATTGGCTAGCTTACTTTTGTATTCTATCTTTACCTTCTTAAAAACATTTTTAGTTGCCTCCTGTTGGATTTTAAATGCCTCACAATCCTCTAACTCCACTAATTTTTGCTCTCTTTGGCTTTTATGTTGGCTTTGACTTCTCTTGTTAGCTCCGGTTGTGTCATCTTTCCTTTAGAATACTTTTCCCTCTTTGGGATGTATATATCCTGTGCCTTCTGAATTGCTTCCAGAAATTCCAGCCATTGCTGCCCTGCTTTGATCCCTGCCAGTGTTCTTTTCCAATCAATTATGGCCAACTATTCTTTCATACCTCTGTAATTCCCTTTACTCCACTGTAATGCTGATACATCTGACTTTAGCTTCTCCTTCTCAAATTTCAGGGTGAATTCAATCATATTATGATTACTTTTCCCTAAGGGTTCTTTTATCTTCAGCTCTGTAATCAATTCTGGTTCATTGCACAGCACCCAATCCAGTATAGCTGATCCTCTCGTGGGCTCAAACACGAGATGTTCCAAAAAGACATCTCGTAGGCGCTCTAGAAATTCCCCCTCTGTAATCCAGCACTAACCTGATTTTCCCAATCTATCTGCATATTGAAGTCATCCATGACTATTTAACATTATTCTTTCAGAATACATTTTCTATCTCCCACTGGAGCTTGTAGGCCACATCCTTACTACTGTTTGGGGGTCTGTATACAACTTCCATCAGGGTTTTTTTTTTAGCCTTACAGTTCCTTAGCTCTATCCACAATGATTCAACACCTTCCGACCCTATGTCACCTCTTTCTAATGATTTGATTTAATTTTTTACCAAAAGAGCAATCCCACCCCCTGTGAACTGTGGAAGAGAAATGGGTCACAAATCACATGTAAAAGTACTCAAAAAGGACTTTGTCTTCGGAAATACAAAAGAAACACAACGATATTCCAGTTACATTGTGTGCTTAGAGTTTGCACTTTAAGGACTGTACAATTATACTTGAGAAATCACAGAGACGGATTTATCGTGAGATCTAAATCTATGTACGTTATATAGTTTCATTATCTGGGTGAGAAATGTGATGATGAAGATGATGCCATTTGGATTTCGTCATCTGCTTTGAACATCACACCTGAGAATGATACATTGGCCTTGAAACTGGTGTGATGCAGATGCACTAAAGCTTCCTTTGGGGTTGGAAATAGGGTTTCCTTCAGGGATATCACAAGAAAGCAGTTATTTAAACAGAAACATCGCCTGCAAAGGTTGGGAGGGCGTGTTACATGAAAAGCAATTTTACTTGCTCAGCTTGCCTGCTTTGCTGTATTCAATCATTTCCCTCCATAATTTATTTTATACCTTTCTGTGGAACATCTAGTGAATTGAAACCTGAGGGCTAAGCATTTATTTTGAAACCTACGAGCAGCTGTGCTGCTGAGAGCCTGTTGTAGATATGCTCTAATTGGCACCAAGAAATCAGAAGCTTGTACGGAAGAAACAGTTGACAGCACTTCCCCAATGTCTCATCTAATTAAGCTCTGTGTAACAGCAACTCTGATTAGTGGCTGTAGAAATTTGACCTTGTGCTAAGTGCATAAGGCAGTAATGGTCGCACACCCCTACCTTCGTTCTTAATTCACTTCCATTGAAATCATTAGGACAGACCTTCTACAGCAATCATTAGAGCAGTATTTTGGAAGCAATGCACAATGGGTGTATAAGTACTGCAGATAGATGGCACTTAATGAGCTTCCAGGACTCTGGCAGGAGGCACTAGAAATACTACAATTAACTTAACCACTATCGGGCTGGAATAGAGAGAGGTTAGCCAGATTTTTCAGCACTGATTGCAGAGAGTATCTCATACACTACATACAGTGACTATCAGGCAAGGACAGAGTACTGTGACAGGAACTCCCTCCAACTGTACAAAGTCCATCAAACTAAACTCTGAGAATAAATCTCTGGAGTGGACATGAACCTGATACCTTCCAGTTCAAAGTCACAGCTAACACATGCCATATCAGTTATAGAATTACCGCTTATTATCTGAACTTCAATGATTCTCATGAAGAATGGATTACATCATAAGACCATAAGATATAGGAGCAGAATTAGGCCATTTGGTCCATCAAGTCTGCACCACCATTCCATCATGACAGATTTATCATCTCTCTCAACTCCACTCCTACCTTCTCCATTCTCATGAAGAACTTCAATGATTCTCATGAAGAATGGGAGCCCTCAGGATCTGATTGAAAAGGTTTAGAATCAGATCCTGAGGGCTACCATTACATTGCTATTTACTTGGATCTCCTAATTGAGGAACATCAGTTAAAAAATTCATTGCTGCTAAAGCCTGCTTCTGAATCTCTATCTGACCCTCATGATGATTTTACCAGACTACCTCTATTGGCCTCCTCTATTGCCATGATGAAGCCAAACTCAGGTTGGAGGAACAATAATTCAATTTCTGTCTGAATAGCCTCCAACCTGATAGCAAGAACATTATTTTCTCTCATTTCCAGTAATTTCACACCCTCCTCTCTTTCTCTCCTTCTCATATTCCTGCCACCCATTCTCTTCTCAGCTGCCCATCACCTCCCCTTTTGTTTCTCTCCCCTTTCCCTTTCTTCCGTGCTCCACGCTCCTCTCCTATTATATTCCTTCTTATTCAACATTTTACCTCATCCACCTCTCTCCTTCCAGCTCCTTACTTCATCCTCCCTCCCCACCCTCTCACTTTCTCCTTCACCCAGCCTATTCCCCTGCATAGATGTTGCCATTTTGGGTGAGCTTGCATCTCTCCCCACCTCCACCCTTCTCATTCGGGCTTCTGCTTCCTGCCTTTCCAGTCCTGTTGAATGATATCAGCCTAATATGCCCCACTATAAATGATGCTTGGCTTGCTGTGTTCCAATGTGTGTGTTGCCTGCTGGTAATTGTAGTGTCTTCAACAATGCATTAAGAAACAGCAAATATATATCTTAAAAAAGTCAAAATGGTGCATTATCAAATGCTGCAGGACCTGAATAACATTCAAGGAGAAATTATCATATTTGGAGGAGGAATTAGGGGGATTGGTGAACTTGTATTTCCTACCAATTAAATTGGACAAGGCCCATGAACGTTCAACAACACCTCTCCTCCCCTCTCCAAACTATGATCATTTAACCCTGAATATTATTCAAGTCTTGCAGTGTTTGGTAATGCACCATGCTTCTTATCAGGACAAGGAAGTCAAAAGCTGCTTAAAGAAATCAGGCTTTAAATCTTTAGTGTCCACTAACAATAGATTCTCAAGTGTTACATATCTAAGACATAGAAGCAGAGTCAGGTCATTCGACCCATTGAGTTTGTTCCGCCATTCCACCAAGGCTGGTTTATTATCCCTCGCAATCCCATTCTCCTGCCTTCTCCCCGTAACCTTTGACACCTTTACTAATCAAGAACCTATCAACCTCCACTTTAAATATACCTGATGACAGCCTCCACAGCTGTCTGTGGCAATGCATTCCACAGATTCACCACCCTCTGGTTAAATAAACTCCTCCTCATC